>NC_082393.1:3056161-3073710 GCF_031168955.1 Gadus macrocephalus
CGAGGATACACGTGATGCTGCGTCTGCCAAACAGGTTTCTTAACACTTAACACAAACTGGCCATGCATAAATGTGCTAATTTGCCATTGCATAAATGTACTAATTTACTAATTGAATATCTCCTCTCAGGCACCTCCCCACTAAAGCAATCAGAGAAGATTATGCACATTGTCTATTGATTCTGTTCCCTTCCCTCAAGAATCCATGTTCCAAGAAGGGCTAAGTAATAGTCATTATTATTGGTTACATTATTATTGTTTACACTTGCACAACATGAAAAGTGGTTTACCACCACTTTTCAAGGAAATATGTTTAAGAAATATTTTTTGAAATTCCTAAAACTAACTAAATCACCTACTGAAAAGCATCAGAAGGCCATTGCTTACAACTTGGAAAACTTCTCCCTTATGTATGTATTTAAGTTATTTAAAATAATAATAATTAAAAAAAAACGGAAACTTTTCTGTTTGTTCTCCATGCATCACACATTGGTTTAATTGCAAAATAGTATAGTAAAGCTATAATGGCATGAAAATGTCACTTTCTGAAGTTTTCTAACATCAATATGAGTTCCCCTAGCCTACCAGCCCTTACACAGAGGTCCCACGGATGTCAACATTAGACGTTCGGTAGAAAAAGACGTTACCTGGCGTTACAAAACAACCCCTTCAGTGGACCAAAATTTGACGACCAATAATGATGACTGTGAGTTTGCGTGCATGCTATGCGTAGGCTGAATCACAATCGTGTTAGACAAATCCGATAAATTCGGATTTGATAAATTCAATAATTTTAAATTACAAAAATTATCCCTCTCTGGCGAACAGATTGTTGTAGCAGGCAAAAAAAAAAAAAAAAATTTATCTGCATCGAGACAGAATCGTTCTAGCGAGAATCGCGATGCATCGAAGAATCGATTATTTTTCCCATCCCTAGTAATTTATGTACAGCCTAATTGGTGTTAAGGCCTACCGAGTGTAGATCTACTGATTGTTGTGTAGGGTCTAACTGCTTGTTTAAGGACCAAGGGAAACAAAGTTTGTTCAGTCGGTTATAATGCATCTGAACACAGCACACAAGCTAGCTCCGACAACTTCCCCAGCTTCAGCACGTGTTGTCCAGACGTTTGTCATTTTGACAGTTGGTGGACGGTGACACAATGGACGCCTGTGGTCTGCAGTGTCCTCAACACATCTGGGAGGGTCCCCCAGGTTTTCATAGGTAGCCTCATCATCGCTAATTTCATCAGGATCCGCTTGGTCCTGTAAGAACCAAAAATATTTTTTTTTTTAATAAAATCGGAATCTCCATGAAATGTTCCTTTGAGGGGTTGTCAACGTATTTCCTCATTTGACAATAAATGTAATGGGTACAACTGTGTACAAACAGAATTAAACAGACATAAACAGACTATAATAGGCTGTTACCCATACAAGAAAACGAGGTCATTAAAACTCTGCTGCTTTCTGCTCCCACTTTGAGCCATACTTTACGAAAGTTAATGGTGTTGACTGGTGATTTGTTCCACAATTTACAGATTTCATGATTGGGAAATTCTATTTTATTAGAGAAGCCAAGCCAGGTTCTTATCACGGAGATTCAGATTGAAATGTAAACTTTTTAGAGGTTGCTCTGTGGACTCCCACCCAACCTTCTCTGTGTGTGTGTGTGTGTGTGTGTGTGTGTGTGTGTGTGTGTGTGTGTGTGTGTGTGTGTGTGTGTGTGTGTGTGTGTGTGTGTGTGTGTGTGTGTGTGTGTGTGTGTGTGTGTGTGTGTGTGTGTGAATGGGTGAACGAGTCTCACCTCGTCACTGGCCCCTGGGCCGAGGTGTACTCTGGCTGGTGGTGCGTCACTGGCAGAGTTCAGACCCTGCACCCAAGACAGTCCGCAGTTAGTCCTGCTCACATCCCTCTAGCAGCCACCGCCCTCCAAAGGGACTGACACTCTACAACTATCACTGCAACGCATCAACATTGGAGAAGCTGTCGTTTAAAAATAGACTAGACCGAGTTCAGATCAGCCAATTAGATCATTCATAAGTGGTATTTTAAAGAGTTATATATCATGTTTCAAAGGGTTTTCTATATCCCACAACAACTCAACAAAGTGCATTGTAGACTTCAAGAGCTGCTAGATAATCACAAATCAGCAAAAGTCTGTTGACACGTTCAAATGCCCCCCCCCCCCCGTACCACAACATTGTTACTGTAATTATCAATAATATTTCGTTAAATGGAAGCACCCTTTGCTAGCTTTGACCTGCTTAGTGTGGATCGTTGTAATATTCTCCACTTGTTGAGCAACACAGTAAATAGAGAACAAGTCAACCTTGCCACGAACACAACCTGGGACTGTAATTCATCCTCTTTGGTGTTTAACTCACAATGCACTCTTCTGTTGCCGTCTGGTTACCTGGTGGAGAGAAAGCCACAGTCAGTGTTTCTATGGCGATATAAACAGGTGTGTAGATGGAGACGTGACAACAAGTCAAGTTAAGTGAAGTCGATTAGTGTAGCCCTTAACTCAGTTGCAGTCTCGAAGGGCTTCACAGACCCACACTATATAAGACATCCCCTAACCCCAAGGACTAGACTTTAACCCTTCTAGGGAGGGTTAAACAAGGAAAACGCCACAAGATAGTAATAGGTGGTGCATTTTTGTTTGATGTTGTTCACTAAAGAAAAACTCTTCAAGACCAATTTAGTCTTAAAATGGAACACATATGAGGGACCTTTCATTCCTCTCTCTCTCTCTCTCTCTCTCTCTCTCTCTCTCTCTCTCTCTCTCTGACTCTCTCTCTCTCTGACTCTCCCTTAATCTTTCTCTCTCCCTCTCTTTTCTTCTCTCTCTCCTCTTTCTGCAAAAATACAATGTTGTTATCAAGGGTTTATATTAGATACAGTTTGTGTGGCTGCAAAGGGAAGTTGGAACTGATCAAATGATTTCTCTGAAATGATAGGGCATTGACGGCAGGATGTAAAAGAGACATTGCAGACAATGTGAAGAATATTATCTTCGAATTTTTTCTGGTCATTTGGGGTTTGCAATCCTTTTGATCTCAACCAATCTGTAACTTACACATGGGCAGGATATGACTAACATTGTCTATGTATTATACTTATATATACTCTCTCTCTCTCTCTCTCTGACTCTCTCTCTCTCTCTGACTCTCTCTCTCTCTCTCTCTGACTCTCCCTTAATCTTTCTCTCTCCCTCTCTTTTCTTCTCTCTCTCTCCTCTTTCTGCAAAAATACAATGTTGTTATCAAGGGTTTATATTAGATACAGTTTGTGTGGCTGCAAAGGGAAGTTGGAACTGATCAAATGATTTCTCTGAAATGATAGGGCATTGACGGCAGGATGTAAAAGAGACATTGCAGACAATGTGAAGAATATTATCTTAGAAATTTTTCTGGTCATTTGGGGTTTGCAATCCTTTTGATCTCAACCAATCTGTAACTTACACATGGGCAGGATATGACTAACATTGTCTATGTATTATACTTATTTATTCTACTTCATTTAAGAATGCTCGATTCTGATTGGCTGGGAGGGGTGCATTAATCCGGCATATTGCCCGCTGACTTGTCGGTTCTACTTGCTGCTGACTGAGCACAGTAGATCAATACGCCGCTTGTATCGTTTTCTATCACATACATTTCAAACATGAGGTCCGTTGTAAAAATAAACCAAGGAGTGCATGTTTGATCGATCGTCATTAAAGCTGACTTGATACGAATGTAACAACTACGTTGTTAAACTAGTGATCAGTTGCAACCTCGTGTGGTTGCTATAGAAACGAGTTACCTACAGTTGAGCTAACGTTATTCACCGTAGTTCTAAAGGGAACTACTTTTCGAGGGAGATGAACTTAAACAGAGCATACATTTAATAAGCATGCAATACGAATAAGAAAAAGGCTAATTATTAAAGTATTTGAATTGTTTTATTATGTTGGCCGGCGCGAAGTAGAATAAATGGAATAATCACCTCAAGGCAGGGCAATAAATAGTTTGATATGCCCGGCTCGCGGAAGGTTACCGCCCTCGACTTCGTCTCGGGCGGTAAGCCGTCCACGAGCCGGGCATATCAACCTGTTTATTGCCCGGCCTCTCGGTGATTATTCCTTACATATACTCTCTCTCTCTCTCTCTCTCTCTCTCTCTCTCTCTCTCTCTCTCTCTCTCTCTCTCTCTCTCTCTCTCTCTCTCTCTCTCTCTCTCTCTCTCTCTCTCTCTCTCTCTCTCTCTCTCTCTCTCTCTCTCTCTCTCTCTCTCTCTCTCTCTCTCTCTCTCTCTCTCTCTCTCTCTCTCTCTCTCTCTCTCTCTCTCTCTCTCTCTCCTCACCTCTGGTTCTCCACCAGTCAAAGAGGTGGAGCAGAACCACCAGGGTAGGGACGGAGAAGCCCAGCAGCACCAGGACACGCAGCAGAACCCCGCTGGAACTGAAAGAGATCACACGACCTCCATGAGCTGATGGTACAACGCCTCCATGAGCTGATGGTACAACGCCTCCATGAGCTGATGGTACAGCGCCTTGAGTGGTCAGAAAGGGCTAATGGAGTCCATCTACCATTCATACCAACCATCATGGGGTTACGTCTGAAACCATAGAAAATTCAACAGACTTTCTGTACAAATAATAGGATGAAAGAGGGTAAGATAGTCCAGTGGCGTCTCTAGGCTGTTTTATACGTGACGTCAGACTAGGCTTTTCTGATGTAGTCTGGCGTCACGAGTCACGACCAATGGGCAGCGGCGGATAGTGTGGCCGTGAGGAGCTCTGCCTGGGCAGCGATGTACTCAATACCCGTGTCCGGGCGAGGGTTCGATTTAAAAAAATATATATTTCAAGTAAAATACAACATCGCTCATTACAACATTCGTAACAGTTACACAACAACCGTACTAAAAAAGTATCATGAAGTTGCCGTGGGTCGTAACCATGGGGATAACAGGCAGGCCCCCCTCTTTCCTAAAACTCGGCCCAAAACACATTTTTTAAGTGTTCGAATCCCAACCGAAACAGCGGGTTCATTGCTCTTTAACGTTAAAAAATAAGAAAGCAGAGTGTTTCCTGAGATGGCAACAGATGTTTAGACGAAACGAAGACGGAAGGATACATACAGCTGGTCTGAATACGGACTTCCCCCGCTTTCCCGGAATTCACTCCATTGAAGGCGAAGATCTAAAAACACAAGAGTTTCCGTTGAACAAGGTGCGACACATACCTGGATAAGTCTGGCGGGGAGGGTTCGTCACACCTACCGATACCGTGTACCCCGTGGAGTAGCTCAGATCACGGAATTTGAAAGAACAGTTGTTTTGTTTTATCTCTTTAAATCCAGTGATTGTGGCGCGGTACCATGTTTCTGGTCCTCTCCAGGCATTCTGATCTAAAGGTTTGCATTCCACCAGGAAGGCGTTGTTCTCCACCTGAGTTGGTCTTTTAATTGCAACGGTATCGGGCACTAAGAGACAAAGGAGGATGAATCACTTTCACTTTCACACGTTTCAGAGTCAGTTTACATAATTTACAGTTTACAGAGTCAGTTTACAACACTTTCATTTACATAATTGATGACTATTCTTCTACATCTATGTGTACTCCAGATTCAGATAACTTTATTTATCCCTATTGGGAAGTTGTTTGGGTCACAGTGTTTCTCTGCTCCAGAGAGAAAGACGGTCTTGCTGCTGTGTGTGCTCAGTATTGTGGTATACTGTAGGCTATTTGTATATTTGACATAGGCTAGTGGCACTGTCAAGCCTAATGGAGCTCCCTGGATTGATGAGGAGTTAAAGAACTTAATGAAACAAAGAAATGAGCTAAAAAGATGCTTTATTGCCTCTGGTTCAGTCAATGATAAAAGTGCATATTGTAAAATACGGAATCTAGTTACGAAGGTGAACAGAGAAAAAAAGAGAGAATTGTATCGGCAAAGGATTGATAGAGCCCAACATGACAGTAAGAAATTATGGAAAGTGATGAATGATATTATCGGTCGGAGTACTAATGCTTCTGCATCCTTCATTGAAACTGATAATGGTGTATTTATTTCTAAGCCTAAGGATATGTCAAATTACCTGAATAAGTATTTTGTGGAAAAAGTTGAAAATTTGAGGGGGGGCTTTTGTACAAATGTAAAGAACAAATCGTGTCTGCTCATTGATGATCTCATAATGAAAGGCAAACAGTGTACTTTTGAGTTCAATTCGGTTGAAATCAAGGAGGTTGAAAAATTGTTACGATCCATTTCTAAAGACTCTGCTGGTATAGATTGTATTGATGGTAAATTACTCAGAATAGCTGTTGATTATATAGCTCTTCCTGTATGTCACATATTTAATTCCTGTCTATCTAATGGAACCTGTCCTAAAATCTGGAAAGAAGGAAAAATTATTCCCATACCAAAAGATACCAAATCAACATTCAGTGGTCCTAACTGTAGACCTATAACAATCCTACCTGTTTTGAGTAAAATTTTAGAAAGGATTGTATATAACCAAATTCATGATTATATGTCTAAGAATGATTTGATAAGTAATGCACAACATGCCTACAGAGAGGGTCATTCCACCTGCACAGCCTTGGTAAAAATGACTGACGATTGGTTAAGGGGGATTGACAATTCATTGTTATCTGGTGCTGTCATGTTGGACTTCAGCGCTGCATTTGACCTAATTGACCATAAGTTGTTGATTGAAAAACTCACGCATTATGGTTTTGGACCTATGGCAATCTCTTGGTTTGAAAATTATTTATCTTTCAGAACTCAACAGGTTTTCTTGAATGGTACTCTGTCCAACAGCATTAACATAGACTGTGGTGTGCCGCAAGGAAGTTGTTTGGGTCCGCTCTTATTTTCAATTTTTACGAATGATCTCCCGCTTGTTATTCAAGAATCCACTTTGGTTTTATACGCTGACGATTCTACACTGTACTATTCTGCATCTTCATGCTGTAAACTTAAGTCCGTTCTGTCACAAGATCTGAAAGCAGTGGTCAATTGGGTTACTGCAAATAGACTTGTTTTAAATCTATCAAAAAC
Organism: Gadus macrocephalus; assembly: GCF_031168955.1. Lineage (NCBI taxonomy): Eukaryota > Metazoa > Chordata > Actinopteri > Gadiformes > Gadidae > Gadus > Gadus macrocephalus. The sequence goes on from NC_082393.1 coordinate 3,063,212, forward strand.
TGTCAGCATTGTCTTTGGATCTCGGCATAATGTAGCCAGTCAGCCTATGCTTGATCTGCAGATTTCTAGTCAGCCAGTCAAGCAGGAGAGCAAGTTAAAGCTTCTGGGACTTTCTATTTGTAACACTCTGTCCTGGACTGATCATGTTAGGCAGATAGTTGCCAAGATGAGTAGGAGCATTGCTACGGTCCGGAAATGTGCCACCTACTTACCAGCTACTTTACGGAGACAGGTTGTTCAAACATTAGTATTATGCCATCTCGACTATTGTTCTGTTATTTGGGCCTCTGCCTCTAAGACTGACCTAAGCAAACTACAAACTGTACAAAACCGGGCTGCTAGACTTGCCCTTGATAGATCTTACAGATCAAATGTAGATCAGATGCATTCTGATCTCAAGTGGCCTAAAGCTCTTGATAGGTTATCCATTAGGTCCTTGATATTTATTAAGAATGTAATTTCCACTCATGTTCCTAGAGCTCTTTTTAATGAAATTGTTTTTTGCTCTGATGCTCATTCATACGGTACTAGATCTGCAACAGCAGGGCTAGTTGTGCTCCCACACTGTAGGAGTAATGCAATGAGGAGGACATCCTTCTATAGGTCCATTTCTTTGTGGAATATACTCCCTTCGCACATTCGTGTTATACCTGTGAAGAGGGAATTCAAGAGGCAAATTAAATCCTATTTTTATTTATGTTAAATATGAACTCGGGACTCTGACTTGGCTTGGCGCTCAATGAATTATGTTTGTTTGTTTGACTGTTGCTATGTATTTGTAGTTTTGTCACTACTTTTACTGTATTTGAGTGATGATTAATTGTTTGTATGTTCTGATTTTAATTGGACCCCAGGAAGACTAGTCTGCCGCTTCTGCGACAACTAATGGGGATCCACAATAAACAATAAACAATAAACAATTGTAAATGCTAAGAGCTTGTTTTTATGAACATCTTTACTGTACCGACAGTAATATATGGTTTCTTTCTTCTGACAAATGCACTTATTGTGAGTCACTTTGGATAAAAGCGTCCGCTAAATGCCCTGAAGGTAAATGTAATGAAACGTGATGTAATGCTAGAACCGCCTCTTACTGTGTCTTCTTGCGCTGCAGAATGTAGATCTTGTAGAGCACAAAGAACAGGGCCAGAGCCGTGAGCAGGATGAGGAACACCAGGAACCCAATCAGAACTCCGTCGTTGTCTGGAACAGAGGAACAACAAGGAAATGCAAACATACTCCCAGACACTTATTGTAACATGTGTATAATATATGTGAAAAAGTATGTACAGTATGTACGTTAACATACGGACACACGTAAGAAAATGAAAACACAAAAATACAAAGTGAGGGAATGCTGAAATGTTTGTGTATCTTTATGCATTAAAGAGCCATTGAACCCAATTGTTGGTTTTACACATGGTAACTGGTCTTATATGATCGTCAACATACTATCTATGCCATTTTATCACTGTTACTGAAAATAAGTACCCAATTTAGAGGAAAAAGGGGTCATTCCTATGTTTTTGGCATTATTCCCAAAACACGACGTGAACATTCCTCTCTGCGGAACGCAAGTATTGTTCTTTTCGTGACGTCAGACTAGGCTTTTCCGATGTAGTCTGGCGTCACGAGTCACGACCAAGGTGCAGCCGCAGCGGCGGATAGTGTGGCTGTGTGGAGCTCTGCCTGGGCAGCGATGTATTTAATACCCGTGTCCGGGCGAGGGTTCGATTTAAAAATATATATATTTCAAGAAAATTCAAAATGCAACATCGCTCATTATAACACTCGTAACAGTTACACAACGACCGTACTAAAAAAGTATCATGAAGGGTCGTAACCATGGGGATAACACGCCCCCCTCTTTCCTAAAACTCAGCCCAAAACACATTTTTTAAATCACAAAGTGTTCGAATCCCAACCGAAACAGCGGGTTCACTGGCTCTTTAACGTAAAAAAAGAAGAAAGCAGAGTGCTTCCTGAGATGGCTTCAGGTGTGTATACGAAACAAAGACTGAAGGATACATACAGCTGGTCTGAAGTTGTTTTCGACCCGCTTTCCCGGAATTCACTCCATTGAAGGCGAAGATCTAAAAACACAAGAGTTTCCGTTGAACAAGGTGCGACACATACCTGGATAAGTCTGGCGGGGAGGGTTCGTCACACCTACCGATACCGTGTACCGCGTGGAGTAGCTCAGATCACGGAATTTGAAAGAACATTTGTTTTGTTTTATCTCTTTAAATCCAGTGATTGTGGCGCGGTACCATGTTTCTGGTCCTCTCCAGGCATTCTTATCTAAAGGATCGCATTCCACCAGGAAGGCGTTGTTCTCCACCTGAGTTGTCTTGTTAATTTCAACGGTATCGGGCACTAAGAGACAAAGGAGGATGAATCACTTTCACTTTCACACGTTTCAGAGTCAGTTTAACACTTTCATTTACATAATTGATTACTATTCTTCTACATCTATGTGTACTCCAGATTCAGATAACTTTATTCATCCCTATTGGGAAGTTGTTTGGGTCACAGTGTTTCTCTGCTCCAGAGAGAAAGACGGTCTTGCTGCTGTGTGCTCAGTATTGTGTTATACTGTAGGCTATTTGTATATTTGACATAGGGTAATGAAAATAAGTGCTTCTGCGAATTATTCCTCCTATGTTTTAGTTATAGTTTTACAAGAGCTCACCTCCAGCGCTGGTTTTGCTCGGTTGTTTGGTTGCCGTGCCAATGGGTTTATCGTTGAAACGAGGTTGAATTTCGCAATAATACAAAGTGAAGGGCAGCAAACCAGTCACTTCACAAGAACGCTCCTTTGAGGAGGGAGCTAAAGGAGACAAAGAAATAGATGAAGACACCATTGACCAACAGTAGAACAGACTGCATGGCTTGTTTCTTTCTTTGTATTTGAATTGAAATAAATATCTTAATAGATCTAAAATCACGAGGATGAATATAGATGATCATGAATAGACGTAACAAAAATGACCTTACCGTGATGAGCCTTGCCACAGCTACAACTGTACGAGAGTTTGTTATGCTGTGAGAGATTTGAACATTGTTTGCTGCTTGCCGTCCAGTTAAAACGTATTGACACGTTTTTATTTGTATTTTTCACATCCAGTTTTATATCTTCTGTAAAACACAATAAATACAAATACATGTTAAACCCAAGTGTCTATTTGTGTTACAAATTGTGCTTTAGTACATTTTACAAATGGAAGCGCCTGACAGCATGACGATGAAATAACATCGTAGCTCAAAGCTAACGTAGCATTTTTAACTTTTCGGACCACAACCAACCCGCTTAAAAAAACAAAAAAAAACAAATACAAGATGTCCCAATCAAATGAAAGGATGTCTGGCTGGTGAGGTCCTATCAGAATCCAGTTACAGCCTAGTCATGCATGGTCCGGGCGCGAATTTATGAATCCTAGGCTACTATGGCCAGTTGGCCACGCCAAGACCCGCCGTACTCTGTCTGTGATTGGTCGGGATGCATGCAGCTCAACTGGACGCTTTAGAACTCTACGGTACCCTCGCTGTGAGCATTCGAGAGCGTCACAAAAGCAAAAATGATCGCAAAAATAACGTTCTCCACGTCCACTCCCTGGGAGCCGCAGTGCAGAGACTCCTGGGTCCCGACCAACAAGACTACCGCTCCGCTACAGGACTACATGGAACCCTCTGCGGCGGTCCAACCCATGATGACTCCCCTCTCAACCCCAAGGTACTTCACCTTAACCCGAACCTAAACCCTGCACTCTGGAAGTCTTCCCATTAGCAGCCAGCAGACTGTTGGAGGTGTGTGTGTGTGTGTGTGTGTGTGTGTGTGTGTGTGTGTGTGTGTGTGTGTGTGTGTGTGTGTGTGTGTGTGTGTGTGTGTGTGTGTGTGTGTGTGTGTGTGTGTGTGTGTGTGTGTGTGTGTGTGTGTGTGTGTGTGTGTGTGTGTGTGTGTGTGTGTGTGTGTGTGTGTGTGTGTGTGTGTGTGTGTGCGTGTGTCCAATAAGAACCTCATTAATCAGTGGATACAATGTCAGAGCATAAAATAGTAGAACAACATTGAATTGACATATCTGTACCTCTCAAATATTCAGCTAGCATTGTCGACTTAAACAATCTGACTTGTTAGGTTAACACATTGTTATTAACATTGACCTCAGCTTACCACAAGTGATGTTGACTTCTTTGGTGACATTCTTTTCAATGGCAATGGTTTTGTTATCCAGGTTATACAGTACACCAGTGCATGTGTATTTCGTGTAAGGCTCTAGCTCATCCAGCTTGTATTTCGTTGTGTCAGGGCCTGTTGGGTTGATAGATGTAAAAGTGAATCATTAGCTTTGAAGAGGAAACCCATGATACCGGGAGAGCTTTAGAATAACTGCCACTTTCAAAGCATTAATAAAGTCCTAGTAAATATTGAATTCCAAGTGAGTTCATCATTTATAAAGCAGTTATCAAAGAATAAGATATGGAAAAATAATGGTTGATAAGATCAATTATAAAGTTTAAGTTGATTTACAAACTATTTAAAATGTGGTAATAATGCGTAGTAAACACTTGATAATTCTTGATTAGTTCAGGTAGTTAGAATGCACTAGTTAAGTCTTCCCGGTGAGCTCATGGAAAGTGCGGACTCTCTATGCCTTACTAAGCATTGATCAATTACATTTAAAGGCTGGAAATGACTTAAGTACCATTGCAGCAGTACCAAGAATTAAGTTATTTAATCTAGTAAGGCATAGATGGTCCTCAATTTAGATGAGGTCACACAAAAGTCTGAACTGATGTTTTGCAAATACCTGAATTGATCAATCCAGCCCTAACATGTCATCTATAAATGCTTAGAAAGTCATAGATAGTCATAATTTTAGATAAACTCACACTAAATAAATAGTTGTCATAACTGTAAGTAATTAATTTACGCCTTATAAATGATCTTATTAACTATTATCTCACTATCTCATTAATAACTTATGACTGATTATTAAGTGCTTACTAATAAGTATTAAGATAAGAGCAATGCTTAATAATTGATTAATTCACTATGAATTCACTATTTTCTACTACTTCATTGATGCTTCAAAGTCAAAGTGACTAATAATATATATTCACATTTCACTAACCTTGGCAGGTGAAATTAATTCCAAGACCTTTACATTTTAAATCCTCTTGATTCTTCCAGTTGATTTCTGCTGGAAGTTTATTGGGAACTTGAAGTGTAATGTCGACGGGATTCAAGTATTCTGTTGATAAAACCATATCTTTGATGAAAAAAACTTCACAATGTGTATATATGGGAGATAACACCAAATGCACTAACAGATGAAGAGAAACTTGGTCAGCCCAGGAAAACATACCTAAACCGATCCATTTGGTCCAGTTCAATGGGGGATAACTGGTTGTCAAATTTGTACAAAGGTCTGTGTACTTCGGTTTGATGCAGAATTCATACTTTTTGCTTGACACATCAAACTTCGCATTACTGATATTCCATTCAGTCTCGTAACAAATCTCTTCGTAGGAATCGGTTTTAATTTCTTCAATTTCATCCTGATCTGAAATATAAATATATTGCTCGTTGGTGCGTTACATAAAAATGACACTAGCCCAAGTTCTGGAATATAGGCCTATGCCTAATTAGCTAGAAATGGTCAAGCTAAGTCCTACTTACTGATGCCATTGGTTTTCAGTTCCAGATTCCTTCCACACGTTATTGTTAGATATTTGCTTGGACTAATGTGAACTGTGTAAACAGTCGAAGGCTTTAGGTATTGTAGAAGATGGGTTGGGTTTGTGCCACTCAGGGCCACAGTCACTTCTTTCGATTCCCTGGTGTTTAGTTCAGTGAGCTCGATGCTGTAGTTGCCCTCAGTGACGTTTTCAAAGGTGAACAGAAAGCCAGTCTTATCTGCTACACCGCTGTAATTACCTGCAGATTGAGAAGAGACATAAATGATATTTAGCATCTTTCAGACCCCCTGTAGTTGGAATAACTATTGCGTAACGACACTGAGACTTACACAGGGGGGGTGGAGGACCTAGGGAAAGGAAAACAAGGGTGAGGAAACAGACACTAAGTAATGGCCCACATGCCGGCCCACACTAAGTGGGCCGGCATGTGGACCGGTGCAGCCGCTATCGCAGACAACATCGATTCAACACAATCAATTTGTCGAAAAGAATTGTTGTTTCGGGAGTGTGTGTTTCATACACACATCATGTGTTACACATTGCTTCATCATACGCATTCAGACTGTTGTTCACGCTGGATTTACATGTCTCCAGGCAGACGGTTTAATAACACCGTCCTGAATGACACGCTTCATCGTCATGGCTTCTCCCTGTGTGAGGGAGCCGTGTCACATAACATCCGGTTGCAAATTCTGTCGCGGAGCAAGGCAAAAAGATAAAAAAAGATTTGAACACCAGGGCTGCAATGCCGTGAGTGTGAGCACATCACTTCATGTCGCTTCCTCCTTCCCCGTTTCATTCTCTGTGTACGTTTATATTGTCGGCACGTCCATCCTATTATTAGAGCAGCACGTGGCTCAAGAGGTAGAGCGGGCTGGCTGGTAACCGGAAGGTTGCTAGTTCGATCCCCGGCTCCTCCTAGCTTAGTGTCGAGGTCTTCCTGAGCAAGACATCTCCCCCTAACCGCACCCTACGACCTGATCGCCGCCTTCTGTGGTCGACACCGCCGTCGGTGTGTGAATGTTTTTGGTTTGGTTTTTTTTGTGCAGAATGAAACACTGCATTACAACTTACTAGTGGGAGTCTTCGGCTCTACTGCAAATGGAGAGAGAGAGAGAGAGAGAGAGAGAGAGAGAGAGAGAGAGAGGAAGAGAGAGAGAGAGAGAGAGAGAGAGAGACATAAATGTAAGGGAATGTGAGGTAATAATTTGACTGCATTCTTGACAGTTTTTTTTGTTGCGGAAATTAAATACTGCATTACAACTCACCAGTGGCATTCACCTGACCTAGAGATGGAGAGAGAGAGAGAAACAGGAAGAGAAAGAGAGAGAGATTGAGAGAGAAAGAGAGAGAGAGAGACATAGATGTAAGGGAATGCGTTGTTATAATTGAACTGCATTCTTGACAGTTTTTTTTTGTTGCGGAAAGTAAATACTGCATTACAACTCACCAGTGGCATTCACCTGACCTAGAGATGGAGAGAGAGAGAGAAACAGGACGAGAAAGAGAGAGAGAGATTGAGAGAGACATAGATGTTATTGTTTCCACGATGTGGTTATTATTATTATTATTATATTATTATTATTAAAAAGATTTGAACCCCGGGGCTGCACTGCCGTGAGTGTGAGCACATCACTTCATGTCGCTTCCTCCTTCCCCGTTTCATTCTCTGTGTACGTTTATATTGTCGGCACGTCCATCCCATTATTAGAGCAGCACGTGGCTCAAGAGGTAGAGCGGGCTGGCTGGTAACCGGAAGGTTGCTAGTTCGATCCCCGGCTCCTCCTAGCTTAGTGTCGAGGTCTTCCTGAGCAAGACATCTCCCCCTAACCGCACCCTACGACCTGATCGCTGCCTTCTGTGGTCGACACCGCCGTCGGTGTGTGTATGAGTGAATGTGAGGCAATGTTGTAAAGCGCTTTGAGTGGTCACTGGTTAGGAAAAGCGCAGAATAAGTGTGGACCATTTACCATTATCTCCCCGTGTGTCGCTGGGCTCTACCGGCCGCCAGTGGATATTTGTCTTCTTTATGAGTAAGATAAAGTTCCTGATATTTTGTAATAATACTAATATTAAACGGTTTTCAAATTCAGAAGTAATAAACGTATTGTTCGTTTGAGGAACATTCACGTCTCTGTTCCTCACTGCCTCGCCTGCAGGTCTGAACTTTGTTCTTGGGAACCCGGTTATTATATATTTGGTATGTCATATAAGTTCATCACATCATGTATTTCCTTGATTTAATGATAACACGGTGGCGTTGGTGGACAACAATCGGTCTCCTTGCCACGCCTGGTTCACAAGGGTTTCTTCAGTGAATGTAGTTGGGGTGTTTTGGATGTTAATTAGCTGTGGTTTGGATAGGTTGGGGAAGCACTGCACTAGAGAGCGTATTTACGAATCGGCTCACAACGCGGTCAGACGATGCAGACCTTGCATCAGTTTTAGCAGAAATAGATGTTATAACCTCAATAAAACGCACGCATAAATGTGCCGTGATGGTTTTCTATCACAGGAAAGAAGTGAGTCGTGTTTGCTGTTCTTCTGGCCAGGTTTAGAAAGAGCTCTCAGACTCCTTGGTGACGCTGTGTTATTGGGATTGACAAGACCTTGTAACTTGGACTGATAGCTGTAGGTGGGGAAACTAGCACCTCTCTGCTTGGTGAGAGCAGGTGGAGGAACTCCACTCTCCCTGCTGGGGGTAAGCAGGTGGAGAAACGTACCCCTCTCTGCTGGGTGAGAGCTACTGCAGGTGGAGAAACCGGGGCTGTTGCAAGAAGAGATGATTCTCACTGGATCTTGTGTATAGGCTGTGTTTGGTATATCCTGGTTGCAAAGGCAATGTGCAAATAGCAAATAGGAAGAACAATTGTTCTTTCAGAATGCTAACCACCATTTCCTGTCTGACTTGAAAAAATTAGTAAAAAATCGCTAAATGTTAACTTCCTTATTTTGTCCAGATTGGCCGATTCTATGGTATGTTGCAGATATTTTTTTTTGATATATTATTTACATTTTAATTTTTTAACATCTTTCTTTGCATATAGTAGCCATTGAACAAAATGATTGTGGTTTCCGCATAATAGTAAAGTGTTATAAATCATTCTGCATCACTGATACCAATCCCCCTGATACATAAAGGCAATTTGCCAAAAACAGAAACATTTTGGTTCTTTATTCATTACAGTGCGAACGTGAAGAGAACGTTTTCCCCTTGTGTCTTAGACAAGGAGACGGTGCGTGACAGACGAGAGATACCGCAGTAGCTGGGGAGGAAGATGAGACTCAGGATGTGGTTAGGCTAGACAGGCGGCACAAATGTTTTCTGGGTCGAGATTAATTTGCTGCAGAGACCCATGTGATGATGACCCCCCCCTGTCCCTACCACAAACACACATGCGCATGCACACACACACAAACGCACACACTGACTTTTACAGCGGAAGCTTAGCATGGATAAAATGAATGCTATGCAGTCCTACAGAGCACATTTGAACATTGAACGTGCCATTGAAGCATCCTATGTTTTTGACTCTCTGTCGACCAGTCCTACTCCGATCTGAGCTTTATCTTTATTAGAGAGGGAGAGTGCTTCTACGACATTATAGCGCCACAGTGCCTGTGTGGGAGAGTGGAGCTCTGTCTACGCTCACGCTCAGCCCAAAACGCTGCCTTGACCCATGAGGAAATATTGATTTTGGTTCTCACTATTTAATACTCAAGACTTCTTTGTTTGTTCCATTAGTTTTTTCGGCATCAGGCTAATATAAAATAACCAGTGACAGAATAGCATAAACCAGCTATGTTTAACATAATAGAAGGAATGCCAACAGATTTTCGGTTCCCTGGCACTTCATATGTATATGTAATGTCATTATTTATCCTTACTGTGCTTATTACACTGTTGCTAAGTGCCAGTAAATCATAGTTATATGTATGTATGTTGTATAATAAATAGATAATGTTAGTCATATCCTGCCCATTTGTAGGTCAGAGATTGGTTGAGATCAAAAGGATTACAAACCCCAAATGACCAGAATATTTTCTAAGATATTATTCTTCACATTGTCTGCAATGTCTCTTTTACATCCTGCCGTCAACGCCCTCTCATTTCAGACAAATCATTTGATCAGTTCCAACTTCCCTTTGCACCACATAAACTGTATATAATATAAACCCTCGATTACAACATTGTATTTTTTTTATCGCCAAAATACTTCGATGAATTCCTAATTCTTTGAGGAGGTTTCATCTAACATAACTCCGTAAGCTACATTACAAAATATCTGGTGGGTGACTGGTGGAAACATGACCAGATAGGGAAACTATTGAAATGAGCCGTATCTTTACAGAGCTACTCCGGCAGAAACATACCCAATACTGCAGGGGTCGCGAACCAAGATATAAATCTTCATTTAGTTCTCATAATTGTGTACCTTTGTATACATTTTTCGCCGATTTTATTTCTCTACCTAAAACAACTATAGTGCTGTCACAACTATACACAGAAAGCTGGTGCCTGAATAACAAATCTTATCACGTTCAACACCAAGCAATACCTGATCTGGTACCAGCTCGACACGACTCGACTCGACTCGACTCTTTGACTTTTTGCGTTTCCACCGCGAAAACATGGTATCTGGTACCTGAAGTGGCTGCTTTTTCTAACTAGTTCTTCCGCCCGTCACCCAGAACTCAACAGAGGAAGAGCAAACGATCCGTGACAGATCAAACTCTGCTCTCCAAACTCTACTCACAGTTTGCCATGGCGACCAGCCCAGCCAGCAGCAGCAGTACCC
>NC_082393.1:3073810-3081310 GCF_031168955.1 Gadus macrocephalus
GCTGGGGTGGGGGGGGGGTGGAGCTGGGGGTTGTAGGTGGTGCAGGTTGGGGGGGGGGTGGGGGGGGTGAAGCAGCAGGGAGCCAGCACAGTGACAGGGGAGCAGTGTGGTTACATCACAGTGTGTGTGTGTGTGTGTGTGTGTGTGTGTGTGTGTGTGTGTGTGTGTGTGTGTGTGTGTGTGTGTGTGTGTGTGTGTGTGTGTGTGTGTGCCGAAGAGAGAGAGAGAGATAGAGAGAGAGCGAGAGCGAGAGAGATCGAGAGAGATAGAGAGAGAGTGAGAGTGAGAGAGAGAGAGAGAGAGATAGATAGAGAGAGATAGAGAGAGAGTGAGAGAGAGAGAGAGAGAGAGGGAGAGCAAGAGAGCAGGAGACAGGGCAAATAGGGGTTACCATCAGATAATGTCAGTCATTGAGGGGGAGTTCAGCTCTCCACCCTGGCTTGGGATCGAGCAAATTAGTATTTCTCTCCCATTTTCCTCTTCAGTTGCTGTTGTGAGTCAACTAAAAAGGCATCGTTCCTGTTTCTCGGTAGCCAATAGGAATGAGTTATGGTCGCTAAGTCACTCAGGGAAGAGCTATAACAGAACGCAGCGAAGATGTTTGTTTGCTTTATTTGCTACCAACATCACTTTCTACCAGTCCTCCCAAACAGTTACTCTCATTATCACATCTCGGAAATGTGTGGATTGGGCTTAAAGAAAAATGAAGTAGCTCATATTCGCTGCAGGGGGTTGTATTTATTGTTTGATTACAGTCCCATGGAGGTATGTCCCTGGGATTATAAAAGCAAAACAAGAGAAATTGTGACAATTTGACAAGGTTCTTTAAAAACTGAATCAGTACCCCATCAGAACTACTCATCAGAAACCCCCTCTCCTCCTTCTCTTCCCCTTGACTCTCAAGACGCACACACACTCTACCAGAGGTGACAAGACAGAGTCCTCTCTCTCAGTGTCTCTCCCTTTGTCTCTCTCCCAGTGTCTCTCTCTCCATGTGTCTCTCTCTCAGTCTCTCTCTCAGTCTCTCTCCCTGTGTCTCTCTCACTATGTCTCTCTCACTGCCTCTCTCCCTGTTTCCCTTTGTCTCTCTCCCTGTGTCTCCCTCTCGACCTCTCTCACTGTTTCCCTGTGTCTCTCGCCCAGTGTCTCTCTCCCCAGATGTGAGCCCTGCCTTGGCTCCAGTCAAACAGCTCGCCGGTCCAAACCCAAATCTGATACCAATTAGCCTAATCAGGTCCTGCCAGGGGCTGGGCTCGCACCGGGCAGCCAAGAACCAACCGGAGGAGAACAGGAGAGAGCCCAGCATGAGATTAGAGACAGAGAGAGAGAGAGAGAGAGAGAGAGAGAGAGAGAGAGAGAGGGAGGCAGAGAGAGAGAGGGAGGCAGAGAGAGAGAGGGAGGCAGAGAGAGAGAGAGAGAGAGAGGAGAGAGAGAGAGAGAGAGAGAGAGAGAGAGAGAGAGAGAGAGAGAGAGAGAGAGAGAGAGAGAGAGAGAGAGAGAGCTGACAGAGAGAGAGCTGACAGAGAGAGAGAGAGAGAGAGAGAGACAGAGACAGAGACAGAGAGAGAGAGAGAGAAGAGAGATAGAGAGAGACTTTGATAGCGTAAGAGAGAGACGGAGAGAAAGGAGAGACACAGAGACGAGGCCAAAGGATTGTTTGGAGAGGCAGTCTGGCAAGAATAGTATAGAAGCTTTAAAACGCTCCTTAATTGAAGGATTGTTAGAGAACCACGGGGGGGGGTGTGTGTGTGTGTGTGGTGTGTGTGTGGTGTGTGTGTGTGTGTGTGTGTGTGTGTGTGGTGGTGGTGGTGGGTGGATGTGTGTTGGTGGGCGGGGGGGGGGGGGGGGGGGGTGCGGGGGGGTTCACTGAGGAATCCAAGGTTGCTGTTGGCGGGCTGGAGATCCACGACGGGATAACCGAGTTACGTACTCCACACGGCCGGCCATATGGTTTGTGTTCTCCGAGAGCTCCAGTCCACCATCTAACCAACGCACGAGCACGCTGGATTCACACACACTCACACACACACGTGATGTACACAAATACACACACACTCACATATCAATCCAAAAACAACACTCTTACACAGACAAAGGCATCTATACAAGTCAACAAACACACTGACCCCCCACACACACATAAACAAACACACGTACACACTCACTCGCACCCACACGCACGCATAGACACACGCACCCAGAGACACACACACACACACAACACAGACCCGCACAAAGACTAACACACTCACCCTTACATAAGCTCCCGCTAACACACACACACACACACACACACACACACACACACACACACACACACACACACACACACACACACACACACACACACACACACACACACACACACACACACACAAACACACACATGTGTAAATGCCTTTGTTTTCCTCTTGCAGGTGTACCGTTGGCATATAACCAGCCAGCAATGCCTCGCTGAGCTCCCGGCAGATTTTCAGTTCATCAAAGGGTCATATCTTCTCTGCCCAAACTCGTATTCATTACACAGTGTCCACAGCGGTGGCGCCGCTCAATCCAAGGTCTTACACTGCCCCCTAGTGGGGCACACGTCTTACTGTAGCGTGTCGCATGCACCCTGCCCTCTCAAGGGCAGCAGATCAATCAGCTAATTTCAATCCTGTACCCCAGTGTCAATCAGAGTTCAGTGTGTCTGAGTTCACCACTAAGCTTACTTTATTCTGTCCGGAAAGCTTAGGCAAATGTATTTATAATCATAAACATGAGGGCCATATAGTCCTTTGGGAGCATGTCAACAACAGGCTCCATATAAACATTCTAGTCCAGTACATCCAGGTTAATGAAGGATATACTTGGATCTTGGACTGAATTAAGAAACAATAGACCCCAGTCTGGACTCAACAGACAGAGAGGCGTTTTGTACATGCGAACCGTGTACAAAACGCCTGTGTTGTATTGTAATGCGGTGGATGTGGTGTTAAATATGGATGTGGTGGGTATAGGGGAGATGGATGCTTTTGTAACCACATTAGCCAAGGTTGATAGTTGAGGGGTCAAGCGAGGTAGGGGTCAAGTGAGGGAAACGGCTCCCACAGCCTTATTATCTGTATGTACTTTTTTATCAATGATGTAGTGTTGGACCACACACCTGTTGTTGCCTCTCAACTCTTTGTCTTAAAGTCTCAACAAATGGGGTTTCCTGCTGTATTGACTTTTTGACAAACTTAATTACTCAATAAAGGTTCACATGTGAATCATCAATAATGCATTGAGCGTGATTGATCAAACATGTGCATCAACATATATAATCAAATGTTTTAAAGGAAGATTGTACGTTTCTGGGGGGATTTTTATGGCTTAATTAGACCATTCATATGTCTAAAGAATGCAAGCACATTTTAATAAAATTAATGGAATTTCTGTAATTAATTGATAATGAAATATAATTACTGAATATTTTTTATTTATAACATTTATTTATCATTAATATAATAAAAAGCATTTCCATTATTTATTATTATTAATAATATCCTTATTATTATGTGGTTATGTACATTTAATGTAAATGTAAGGAATATTATTAATAATAATAATAATAATAATAATATTAATATTATTATTGTAACTTTAATGAACAACAATCAGTCATATTAAAAATACAAATAATAATACCAAATTAATAATAATATAAAAATAGATAATAATAATAATCAAAATAACATTAATAATGATAGTACTAATAATACACCTACTATTATCAACAGTACTACAAATGTGACCTTAAATAAAAATAGCATCGGAAATATTTTTTTCTACAAATATTCAATATATTTGTATGGTTTATTGCATTGTAATGAATAGTATACTGTATGTAATTAATTGTGAATCAAATTAAAACAAATTCCTGCTCGACGTGAAATTTAAATGTAGCTCAAAAAGAATAATAATTACGATCAGTTTTAATTATCACGTTATTAATTGTGTATATACAGTAAAATATTATTTGAAGATAACCCGAACTATATATTCATGAAATCATTTACAAAATGAAACAATTATGTTATATCAATGTAAATATTTCAAAAGAAATGCTGTAACACCCAGCATAGATTTCTTGAGCAATATTTAGTCAATGTAAAATAATGATAAATGGTTGTAGATTTGTAGACATAATATGATATACCTAGGAAAGTCAATAAAACATTAGACTCAATAACATTTATAGTATATATTTCTCAAACTCCAAAGGTTTGGCCCTTGCATACTCAAACGACATAATATTTTGGCCTGACCTCTGAATGACACACAGGGTTGCTTTGGCTTCGTAGTAAATTTGTTTCCGACAAACAAGATTGAGATTCTCTCTCCCTCTCCCTCTCTGGCCGGTCGCTGATCCAGCTTCTCCCGATTACTTCTGCTCTATAGGACAGGGAAATGTCCACGCCATGTTTGTCAGTGTTGATCAATGTTGTTCCTTCCACTCATGGCACTCACACACACAAACACAAACACACACACACACACACACACACACACACACACACACACACACACACACACACAGGGCCGCCAGCGACATGTATGTTGTGGGATGCAGGGGGAGGGACGCACTGAGCATACTCAGTGCATAAAAAAAAGCCATTGAGCTTGGAGGAAGGGAAATCCGCTGTAAAGTGGGCCAAACGGCCTCTCGTATGCCATGTACAGAACGTAGCCACCGCTGCGCTCCGGGGAGTGCGCTGATCGTTCCGTAATGAGCCTCCATCCTTTGTTTTGCCCACACACACCCCCAGATAGGGTGGGTATTAAGTAGGTCTCTCAGGGGGGGCCGTGCACCTCTCTCCCCATGCAGGAAGGCCCCTGGCCTTCCTGCATGGGGAGAGAGGAGGCCCGGAGTGTGTACGAATTTTTTTATTCTTCCACATGTGAGCCACTCGGATGACGACTCGTCGACGTGGTGCGAGTCACCCAGCTGTATCCCCCTCCCCCTTTGCTCAATGGTCTGTCAGGACGGATTTGTACCTTTTCGCTTTTTCCCCGCCGATGAATTGACAGCAGTCACACAGAGTGTCAGTCCTGGGCCGCCGGCCGACGCTATTAGGGGGCAAAGAAACAAAAATAAAAATAAAACTGCGAAAGATAGAACTCGAAAGTCGCTGAACGTGTGAGCGCCCACTCAAATGTCGGCCCGGTCGCGGACCGAAACACGGCGCCTGAGGGGGGTTGACGGTAGTGGTCGTATTTTCCCGCCTGCCCGCCTCATTCTTCGTCGCCCTTCCTCCTCCTCCTCCTCCTCCTCCTCCTCCTCTCCATCTGGGCCACTGTGGAGCCAGGGGGGCAGCAGGTTGGGTGAAGATCAACAAGTCTAGCGGGAGCTGGCAGGTCAGCGGGAGGTCACACAGACTCCATCGTGTTCTGCAGGGACTCTAGATTTTCCTTCACCCCCCCCCCCCCCCCCCAAGCCCCCTCAGCTGATGCACACATATATACACATGGAAACACACGCATGCAGAGTAACACGCACACACACACACTCGCACACACACACATGGAAACACACGCATGCAGAAGCACACGCACACACACACACTCGCACACACACAGACACACATAGAAACACAGGCGTGCAGAAGCAAAAGCACACACACTCGCACACACACAGACACACATAGAAACACACACGTGCAGAAGCACACGCACACAGTCAAGCACACAAACACACACATAGAAACACACGCATGCCGAAGCACACGCACAGTCAAGCACACAAACATACACACATAGAAACACAGGCATGCAGATGCACATGCACACTCACACTCGCACACACACACAAACACATAGAAACACAAGCATGCAGAAGGATACGCACACACACACACATACACACTCGCGCACACACACTCGAACCCCCTCGCACACACACACACACACGGTGGCAACCAAGCAACCAATTACAGGGAAGGAGAGAAGGGGAGGGAGGGAAGCTAGGGGATATTGTAGCAGCTATAGGGACCCACTTCCAACCCGATGGTTCATGGGTTCGATCCCTAGTGTCATATGCCAAACCGGCTGCTAAATAATATCTGACCCAAACACTTTGAAATAAAGTGAATTCACTTTAGCGTCGTGTTGATAGAAAACGTCTGCTAGAATGAGTCCATGTGTAAATAGCAGGGGCATTGAGGCATAGGGCTTCATGCTTCTGACCCATCTGTATACATATATACTGTACACATGAGTCACGTAACCTCCACCTTGGCCCAGCCGGCTCACTGATTCAAAGCGGCCCATAGTACGTGACTGGTAGCGCTGTCAGGCATTCTGAAGACATCTGCAGACATCAGTGAGGGCCCAGGCGTAGGGTGGCGACAGGGAAACCAGAACGGATCAGGGAGCGATTATGAACGCAACAAACTGGACAGTACTGGACACTTTAGTCACTAGAGTCACTAGAGACTCTGGTATCTCCTTGGCATGAGAGACTTTTGTATAATGGTCAATAATGTATGCTCAGTAAGAGAGAATATGGTATCAATAATGTCTGTATGTTTAAATTTTTTTAGTATTTTTACATATATTTTCACTACTCTTACTGTGTGTAAATGTATGTAAATATATTAGTATATATATATATATATATATTCTCATTGCCGTCCTACTTTCTGCTGTGACAAGCTAGTTTCCCGTCTGGGATTGATAGAGTCCATCTTATCTTCAGCATCTTTAACTAATCACACGGCCCTATGAAGGATTTCCTCTCTCTGCGTATTAGAGTAATGCGTGCTGCTCTATGCCTACAGCCTTGTTATCGTAGCGGATCAATGACAGCATCCTTGAGTCCGATTTAAAAAGGGGAAATATACTTTGGGATGGATCTTTAACTAAAATAAAAGGTATATATATATATATATATATATATACATAAATACATGATATATATAAGTAAGAGAAGGTAAAGAAATTGACTTATTCTACACTTAATTTAATGGCCACATTATTATCACAATATAACTTTATATATTTTTTTTTGTTTTGTGTATAACAGTATTATAATACAGAAGTATTATAATACAAAATTTCCAGATTGGGTTGATAAAGGAAAAGATTATGAGTGAAATTATTTTTAGTTAAAGAGCAGGATAGAAAACTAAACAGCTTTCTTCCCTTTTGAAAAGGATTACAGTATAGTAAGTATAGTACTTATTTAATAAGAAACTATACCATTTTATCAAAAAGATATATCGTAAAATATAATGCAAATGCAGTCATGGTAATTAAATAAGGGTACATACAATATCTTAAATATAATAAATATTTTATACTAATTATATCATATTTGTTATTTTTATTTACCAGTTAAAATAATATGTATAATATTGCTGATAATGGGATTTAAAATGCTTAATGTGTTAAACTTTAATGATTTATTGTAATCATAGAATGTATCATTTCAACTGACAATCAAACAATTATTTATTTAGCTGTTTGACATATGATAGG
>NC_082393.1:3086310-3120508 GCF_031168955.1 Gadus macrocephalus
CCCATAAACTTTCTTTTTCAAACATCCTATCTCACTTGAGGTGTTTTATGCAGGACGGCACAGAGCACTCACAAAGAATTTCTGGTGGCACGTTTGGCCAAAGAAAACCATCATTCTACGGTTCCTTGGTCATGCATAGGATCTATGATTCATTCGACCCCAAGTCCCCATTCACTCTCCCCACACAGAGAGCCAAAGCAAGCATTTCATTATTAAAATGCCCTCTGATTCATGTAAACGTGGCTCGATTCTGACTAGAAGCAATATGTGACTAACAGTAAAAATAAATACAGTAGAGCTACAACTCTGTTCATATTGTTTCAGGTCAACCTTTTCTTTAATGTTTTTGGGTAAAAAACTCCTCTGAAGGCATCTCAGGCTACTACGCTCACTTCCTCTTCTCCGTAGCACTCACGCTTTCAGAGCTCTGAAGGCGTCCAAAGGTGACACATGTATTATTAAAAACCTGCGGTACAAGTGCGACCATCCATACAGGGTCACACTTGTACACTCACACACACGCTTTTAACAGGTTTCAGAAAGGCGGACACTTTTTGCCGAATTTACCGACTTACTGAACAATTCCTGACACCAATTCTTTTCTATTTTAGAAGACCTGGAGTGGCCTCAGAAGCTCAAACACTCTGTCACGTCGTTTGCCCCGAATAGCCCTCATGAAAAACTTATCGGGGCACGGTTCACACCGTTATTTTATCCCGGATGCGCTAAAGCTGTCCTTGTGAACAGGGATAGCGTCCTCCACCACGACTGCTATCAAAGAGAGGTAAAGGAGAAGAGTTGCAGCAGGCGAGAGATTTGGCTAGAGCTAGCAATGGCCCACGGCACTTCCATTTCCAGAGAGGACCAAAGAGACAAGGCGACACTGCGCCAACACAGAAACGTCTAAGTGTATGTGTGGATGTGTTGAAGTACACCAGTATGTCCTCATCCCCGGCCGACTCATTTCCAGCTCACCGGCCCTCACCCGACCGTACCCACGCGGGTCAAACAGCGGTCAATCCCCGAATGTTCCATAGACACAAAAAAAAAAACAATCGTTGACGTGAAATCCCTCGCAGATGTGGACCTTGCCCGGCGGATGAACCCGGTGCCCTCGCCTTTCCTTCCAATGTCCCCGCCGGCCAAGTTCACATGCCCATCGTTGGGTCACAGCCCCGCCTCGCCGCCTTGTCTCTCTCCGTCTTGATTGGTCGAGGGAGACAGAGGAGAGAATGCACTATGGTGGTGGTGGCGGGGTTTGTGGCGGTGGGGGGGGGGGGGGGGGGTTTGAGTTTTTCGCGCAGATAAACAGAAACTACTACTTTCGCAAAGACACACCACGTGACAGGGCTGTAAACTTTTGACCCGGTTATGTCGGGTCGCAGTGCGGTCAGGCCGATGCTGCGGGGGCAGTCGGCGGTAAATGCCGCGGTGAGGTGGAAGGGTAGGGAGGTGGGCGGTGAGTGGGCGGAGCCTCGCCATTGGGTAACCAAACAAACCGAAAAATATCTGTGTCATCGGCATCATGTTCTAATGCTACCAACTTAGCCGCTACCCGACATCACACGGGTTCACACAGAGTTCGACGCCGTGACCTCGGCACGACCCCTCTCTGCCGTCACCGTGGCCGCCAGCGTATGTGTCATGGCGGACGGTGGGGGCCTTGGCTCCGCCCCCAACGCCTGCTCCACAAACGGTTGTTATCTTTAGGATAGTTACGGTACATCGAGGGGTCACAGTGCCGCCTGCCGGTTCACACCAGGAGTTTAGTGATGATTTCTATTGAAACTTTTGAGGGCTGTCGAAATTGATACACTTTTCACACACTGGTTGTTTGTGTGAAACAAAGAAGCAATGACTACCTTTTTTTATTATTATTTTCGTTAGACCTCATTATTTTCTTTGTGGACAAATATTTTTTGGATAAAGTGTAAACGTTGGATTGAATTAAACATATTTTGCACTGCAAGTAAATAAACTCTTGCTCGAAAAAACGTTTTTATATGTTACATTTAACTACGCATCTTTGACATATTTGTAAATATTTATTCTGTATTCCATGTCCAACCTGAGCCTCACAATTTAGCAAAAATATGTAATTGTGAATATAGAAATATGTATGCATTTATTTATGTTTTTTTATTTGAGATTCATCTTCACATTGATTGCTTTAATTTCAGATACATTTAAAAGTTAAAGATAATCTGGTATACAAAATGGCAAATCTTTATTTTTTTATCCTTCATTTCTGTATTTTACAGAAACGAAGTGTGCGTAGATATATTGTTTTCCCTTAAAGTACATCTATAGCCACTTGAAATACATAAAATTTCATAATTGAAAATGTAGGTACCTTAATTTAATTAATATAGAAGGATACACATTTTTATATATTTTTTATTTTCCCAGCAAAATAATTTATTTATATCTTAATAAATACAGAGAAATAAATTCTACTTTGTTAAAAGTGTGTTCGAGTTGCAAAAGTGTATATGTATTAATATAAATTACCAAATCTCTATATATTTATTTAGAAATGATGGAGAAAATAGCAGATGTATGACGGTTATTGCTTTAATTTTATTTTTTTCTATGTATATTCAATACAAACAGGGGAGTAACAGGACAAAATGTATTGGCAGTTTGAATACAAAATAATTATAAATACCAAATGCAATGTTATGCAATGGCAAGACAGGAATAGTACTTAACTATTCAGAACTAAACCATTTACGAATCTCAAAATAAATAATAAAATAGTAACATAATGAAAACAATGAGAAAATGAAACATGTGCACAGGACATATGGAGGTAGACTTACAAATGTTTTGATTAAATGCCTCTGTCTCTTTGAATTACAACCGGTGGAAATGAGTCACTTCCAACCACAAATTTATCGGTGGTCATTTTTTTCCAATTATTAGAAGAATGCTGCTTTCACCAAAGAAGTCTTGACAACCCAACAGTCTGCGCGTTACGTTGCAGTCTGTTTAAAGAAGAGCAAGGACACCCCCTAGTGTTCAGGACTAGAACAGCATTATTGAGAACCTTCACAGCAACGATCACACAAGTAGTGTTTATTCAAGGTATTGATCTCACCCACAGACGACAGCCCCATGCAACAGCTAAACTAGGCCATTTATTTGAAATGTTTTTTTTGTCATATTTGTTGAAAATCTGTAAACATTAATCAATAAACCAAATGGTCTGAAAAAAAGACATTGTTTGTGGCTGTCGCAGTTATAAGCACGTCCAATTTGGCTGAATGATTAGTTTCACCAAACGTCCTACCCTAGCTATGAAGCAAATATTATAATATAGAATAATAAATAGTAGTTGGAACTTGTCAGTTCGGCCCTTTGATCGAATGGCGATACTGCTCCACCACGACCCACCTAGAGCGAAGCCTCTTCAGTGCGTGCATATTTTAGATTGTCAAACTGGAGAATTCACAAGGTTTATGGAATGGAAAGTCTCGGCACATCGATCTTGTAACATTTATCCTGGTTTATATAAGCGACAAGTAAACATGGAGCTGACCTAACAATTGACGGACCGGCATTTTGAATCATGTCATCAGAATAGTTCTGTAACACGCACACAAAAAACCTAATGTAGGAGTGTGGGGGGGGGGAGAGATACCTAATTTGCAGATTGCGGGCGGCGCCTGCTAGGGGCTGTATATTTCCATGGGAAATATAAACACATCACTGGTGTTGCTAGGGACAGGCTTCCAGGGGGCTGCGGCCGGCTAGCTGGGGGACGTGCGATCGCTCAGCGCTACGCCCACAGAAGCCTCAGAACCTACAGAAGGGAGGGGGGAGAGAGCACACGAGAGAGAGAGAGAGAAAGAGAGAGACAGAGAGAGAGAGAGAGAGAGAGAGAGAGAAAAGGAAAAGATGGGGAGATGGAGAGAAAGTATTTGGTTAAAAAGTGGAAGGCTTACCCTGCTTCTTGGGGCATTCCCAGATAGTGTGTGTGTGTGTGTGTGTGTGTGTGTGTGTGTGTGTGTGTGTGTGTGTGTGTGTGTGTGTGTGTGTGTGTGTGTGTGTGTGTGTGTGTGTGTGTGTGTGTGTGTGTGTGTGTGTGTGTGTGTGTGTGTGTGTGTGTGTGTGTGTGTGTTTAGGAAGAGCCTCTGAAACGTGGCTCAGGAGCCAACCCTTTGATAGATGAGTGAAACTAAGTGGTACACAAGTAGCTCGTGGTTTGGAGTATTCTAAGCAGTGTTATTAACTTTTACTGTTCAAGATCACATCTTGAGCATTTTAATCCGGCTGAAAATTCCATGATAAATGCAATAAAGTGAGTCATAGAATATAACTAAAACAGGAGGATATTAGCAAAACATAAAGCATATTGCAAACCTTCATAAATAAATAAGTATGTCGATCGTGTAAATTACCAGTAGGTCTACAAAAGTCGCTCTTTTTTGGTAGGCATCGGGCAATAAACCTGAATCATTCCAAAACAAATACAAAATGAAATCTATTCATCTGTAACTTCATATATTGCTTATGCCTGCTAATGGCCAGTATATAGAGGTGAAAGTAGTGCTGACCAAACAGTTATGCTATATAACATGCCTTCACATGTCAACTTGATAGCGTGTTAGCATGCCCCTTGGCCCAGACTGCAGCCACATGTACCTGGTGGCTCCCAACAGCAGGTTTATTCATGCTCGTCACTGTTATCTTCAGCATGCTCAGTAGCAGCGGGATGCACCAGCCGGTCATAGGAGAACCCCATCATGATCTGTAGGCATCCAGAGAACACATCACCTGGGTCAAGGCTTGGTCAATTCTGGAGCCATGCTGGGTCAACGCTGGTGAAGAAAGTGTTTATCAAGGGTCACTATGTACATTTAAATTGTTACGGGAAGGGAAGGTTCATTTATGAAGAATAAAAAGGTATAAAGTACAACAGATATTGCAGTTGTAATGGATACAAGAAGTGGCAACAGTAAAATATAAGACAAAATGCTAATATATAAGGTAAAATTAAGAGAACGGGCAGAATTATTCATAAGACGTATTATTAGACTTCATTACAGCTGAATAGAGGAAAAACAAAGGAAGCGATGAATAGAAACACATGCATGTGGAATAGCCCTACAGCAACACTGTCTGGGAATCTCTGAATGTCTACCGTCAGCAGCAGCAACAGAGCCATGATGACACCAAGCATGATGTACATGTTCTCAGTGAGACCCCCGGCCCAAAGGGGCCCCAGGATGGTGGCTAGACCCCCCACTGAGCGCCGGACCCCCTGGCTGAAACCTGGCATCCAATCAAAACACAGAACTACATTATCACTGCAGTTATGATGGACATGTACACACAATGCTAATGGTGTCAGCTCAGTTTACAGATGGGGTCATATCTGTGATGTACTGAAGACAAAACACCTTTCAATCTTTTCATAATTTTAAGATATTCATTTTAATCTTATAATGATATCAAAATGTCCAAGAATATATAAATATATGTTTGCATTATAACAGTCAAAAGCATATTGAAACCACAGATTAATACCAAAATGATACTGGACAACACTTTGTTTTCTCCAGCAGGTTATGCTGTTGCTCACCTTGTGTTTTTTCAGACGTGACTTTGGAGAAGAGAGACACTTGGGCCACTGCAACGAAGGGCAAGCCCAGGACCTGCAGGAACACGCCGATGATAAACTCCGTCAGCTGATAGGGGAAATCACCTGCAGCACACACAAACAAGACAGAGAGAACCAAACAGAGGGCAAACTAAGAGGAGGTTTGACACTTCACCAACTCACTGACTAAGTAGAAAAGTTGGACACTTCTCTGAAACACATTAACTTTAGCCTGTTAATTCTTATAATTACGTGAACTAGTATGAAAAAACGCTGAATATTGCTTCAACGTCTTCTGAATTTGAATCTTCAGTGTTACACAGGGGGAAATCGATTGGCTGCGCACCATAGATGCATTTGACATAACCCCTCACCCCTATAGAACCCAACGTTTTCGTTTTTTTTTACAACCATCACGAGCCTCACGAGTGCTCAGTCACTAGCTCAGTTCTTCCCCTTTTTTGCACAACCACTAACACTACCATATCTAATCTGCCTTATCGTTTTGTGTGTCTAACGAAGGCGACGCAGCACTTGAAAAGTCCCTGAACTACCACATTCACATCATTACTCATTCAGCCTTGGCTGAATGAGTAATGATGTGAATGCGGTAGATCAATCAAGCAGTAGTTCTTCTAAAAAAAGTAAGTAAGGCAACGCTGGAGGTGGAGCAGTGCGACGCGGACACACCGATGGGGTTGGCCAGGAAGATGAGGCACCAGACGGAGCTGATGTTGCAGATGGCCAGGCCCACGGCTAGCACCACTCGCTCCTTGGCGCGCCGGCTCAGCCAGTGCACAAACAGGAAGCCGGCGATCACCTCCACGCCACACACGCAGTACATCACGCTGTTCTCCAGCTCGCCGAAGTCAAAGTACTTCTGGGTCAGCGGGGTGACCATGGTCTTTGAGGGGGTAGAGGGGGTAAAACAAGTCGGGATTTAAGTGGGGGGTGGGAAGAAATTAACCGAGAATGATAGTGTGTGTGTGTGTGTGTGTGTGTGTGTGTGTGTGTGTGTGTGTGTGTGTGTGTGTGTGTGTGTGTGTGTGTGTGTGTGTGTGTGTGTGTGTGTGTGTGTGTGTGTGTACCTCCAGTGCTGTCTGATTGAATAGAGTGATGAACTGAGCAGCCAGCAGAACGATCACCTCTTCCCTCAGAAACTCTACAGGCAGACAGGGAAGTGAAACAGAGAGATGGAGAGAAACAGACGGAGAGAGAGATAAAAAAAGAGAGAGAGAAACGGACAGAGAGAGAGATACAAAGAGAGAGAGAAACGGACAGAGAGAGAGATACAAAGAGAGAGAGAAACGGACAGAGAGAGAGATACAAAGAGAGAGAGAAACGGACAGCGAGAGAGATACAAAGAGATAGAGAGAAACAGACAGCGAGAGAGATACAAAGAGATAGAGAGAAACGGACAGAGAGAGAGATACAAAGAGAGAGAGAAACGGACAGTGAGAGAGATACAAAGAGATAGAGAAACAGACAGCGAGAGAGATACAAAGAGATAGAGAGAAACGGACAGAGAGAGAGATACAAAGAGATAGAGAGAAACAGACAGCGAGAGAGATACAAAGAGATAGAGAGAAACAGACAGAGAGATACAAAGAGATAGAGAGAAACAGACGGAGAGAGAGATACAAAGAGATAGAGAAACAGACGGAGAGAGAGATACAAAGAGAGAGAGAAACGGACAGCGACAGAGATACAAAGAGAGAGAAACGGACAGCGAGAATGATACAAAGAGAGAGAGAGAAACAGACAGCGAGAGAGATACAAAGAGAGAGAGAAACGGACAGCGACAGAGATACAAAGAGAGAGAAACGGACAGCGAGAGAGATACAAAGAGAGAGAGATACAAAGAGAGAGAAACGGACAGCGAGAGAGATACAAAGAGATAGAGAGAAACGGACAGTGAGAGAGACAGACAGAGAGGGAGACAGAGAGAGAGAGCAAACAACAATACAAGTCATGAAATACAAAGTGGACAAGGGCAAAGAGAAGGGCAAAGAGATGCTGTGTTAGGTTATTTTATGGGTTATTTTGTGGGTTATTTTATGGGTTGGGGTCTCCCCTTGCAGTGGATTGCGTTGTGTTTGTATCCCCCCACCCCCAACAACACACCTCTGCTGAGGTTGAACCTCGAGAAGGGTCCGGCCGACTCCTCCGGCTCCGGGGACTCGGACGGGCGAGCGAGGTCGCCGTTGGTAACGGGGCCCCCGGCCGGGTCGGGGGTGACCACCGCTCCGTACGACCCCTGCAGCTCATTGGACGTCATCAGCGGCTTGCTCTCGTCCGTCTCCTCCTCCTCCTCCTCCTCCTGGGACCCCTCTTCCGGTTGCCCCGGCAACGACGGTCCCCGCCCCCGCCGCGTCTCGCCTTCCACGTCCTCCCGGGCGCCGCTCGCCACGCCCTTCGCGGGCCCCCCCTTCTCTTGGGGCGGGAGGTCCCAGTACATGAAGACCACGGCCAGCTGGAGCAGGATCCACATCAGGCACATGAAGAGCTGAGGGGAGGAGGGGAGACCAGCGGTGAGGAGGCTAATTAAAAATATAATTAATAAAGTCGTTATCTTATCTTATTTTAAACTAAACCTGGGACAGTGGCCAAGGCTCGAGTTATTGGTCAAGGAGACACTTTTTTTTTTCGTGGAACACCATTCAAGTTAGGCAAGGCAAGGCAACTTTATTTATATAGCACTTTTCATACACAAGGCAGACTCAAAGTGCTTCACATATAAACATTGTCATACAGTAAAATAAAATAATAGATAAGTAAAAGAAAACATATGCAAAGAAATTAGTAAAATAGAAAGTGCAATGTATTTAAGATCAGATCAACAGTCTCTCTGGTACCCACGTCGGGACTCCAACCCGACCTAAAGGAACTTGGTACTTTCTCTGGGACTCCAACCCGGATTCTAGTAACCCTTATCCTTTCTCTCTGGTATCAGATCATGTATCTTTCTGGTAAAAATAGAAAGATACATGAAAAGTTAAAAAGGCTTGAAAGTTAAAAAGGCTTTTTAGTAAGTAAAATTGAAAGTGCAATGTATTTAAGATCAGATCAACAGTCTCTCTGGAACCCATGTCGGGAAGTTACATAACAAATTAGGAAAAACCTGTACAATGCATTTTTATTAGTTTACATTTTTATACTTTAACACTGCAACAACACAAATAAAGACGTCCATAGTAATATTATTCACCATTTTACGGAAAAACTGTTTTAGGATGGTGTTTCTCTTAAGACCCCCGGTTAATCGTTAACTTTGTCCATGTAGAGAACTGCTGTGTTTCACGTGTAATATTACGAATATGGAGTTAGATGCAGTGCAAGCATATTACGTGCTTACCCCAGGTGCAGTGAATTTATTGACCACGAAGGGACCGATTTTGAAGTCACACAACCGCAGGAACAGGTTGAAGGCAGGACCTATAGAACACACACATCTCTTAAAAGGTTACGTTATGGAAGATCCGGTTGGGTTTAATAAACTAGACATGGAATAGATAATAATATTTCCCGCAGACTAATTGCCCTAACCCAATGCAGCCCTTTTGATTTGTTTGATGTTAAGGCTGGCTGGCTGGCTGGCTGGCTGGCTGGCTGGCTGGCTGGCTGGCTGGCTGGCTGGCTGGCTGGCTGGCTGGCTGGCTGGCTGGCTGGCTGGCTGGCTGGCTGGCTGGCTGGCTGGCTGGCTGGCTGGCTGGCTGGCTGGCTGGCTGGCTGGCTGGCTGGCTGGCTGGCTGGCTGGCTGGCTGGCTGGCTGGCTGGCTGGCTGGCTGGCTGGCTGGCTGGCTGGCTGGCTGGCTGGCTGGCTGGCTGGCTGGCTGGCTGGCTGGCTGGCTGGCTGGCTGGCTGGCTGGCTGGCTGGCTGGCTGGCTGGCTGGCTGGCTGGCTGGCTGGCTGGCTGGCTGGCTGGCTGGCTGGCTGGCTGGCTGGCTGGCTGGCTGGCTGGCTGGCTGGCTGGCTGGCTGGCTGGCTGGCTGGCTGGCTGGCTGGCTGGCTGGCTGGCTGGCTGGCTGGCTGGCTGGCTGGCTGGCTGGCTGGCTGGCTGGCTGGCTGGCTGGCTGGCTGGCTGGCTGGCTGGCTGGCTGGCTGGCTGGCTGGCTGGCTGGCTGGCTGGCTGGCTGGCTGGCTGGCTGGCTGGCTGGCTGGCTGGCTGGCTGGCTGGCTGGCTGGCTGGCTGGCTGGCTGGCTGGCTGGCTGGCTGGCTGGCTGGCTGGCTGGCTGGCTGGCTGGCTGGCTGGCTGGCTGGCTGGCTGGCTGGCTGGCTGGCTGGCTGGCTGGCTGGCTGGCTGGCTGGCTGGCTGGCTGGCTGGCTGGCTGGCTGGCTGGCTGGCTGGCTGGCTGGCTGGCTGGCTGGCTGGCTGGCTGGCTGGCTGGCTGGCTGGCTGGCTGGCTGGCTGGCTGGCTGGCTGGCTGGCTGGCTGGCTGGCTGGCTGGCTGGCTGGCTGGCTGGCTGGCTGGCTGGCTGGCTGGCTGGCTGGCTGGCTGGCTGGCTGGCTGGCTGGCTGGCTGGCTGGCTGGCTGGCTGGCTGGCTGGCTGGCTGGCTGGCTGGCTGGCTGGCTGGCTGGCTGGCTGGCTGGCTGGCTGGCTGGCTGGCTGGCTGGCTGGCTGGCTGGCTGGCTGGCTGGCTGGCTGGCTGGCTGGCTGGCTGGCTGGCTGGCTGGCTGGCTGGCTGGCTGGCTGGCTGGCTGGCTGGCTGGCTGGCTGGCTGGCTGGCTGGCTGGCTGGCTGGCTGGCTGGCTGGCTGGCTGGCTGGCTGGCTGGCTGGCTGGCTGGCTGGCTGGCTGGCTGGCTGGCTGGCTGGCTGGCTGGCTGGCTGGCTGGCTGGCTGGCTGGCTGGCTGGCTGGCTGGCTGGCTGGCTGGCTGGCTGGCTGGCTGGCTGGCTGGCTGGCTGGCTGGCTGGCTGGCTGGCTGGCTGGCTGGCTGGCTGGCTGGCTGGCTGGCTGGCTGGCTGGCTGGCTGGCTGGCTGGCTGGCTGGCTGGCTGGCTGGCTGGCTGGCTGGCTGGCTGGCTGTCTGGCTGGCTGTCTGTCTGTCTGTCTGTCTGTCTGTCTGTCTGTCTGTCTGTCTGTCTGTCTGTCTGTCTGTCTGTCTGTCTGTCTGTCTGTCTGTCTGTCTGTCTGTCTGTCTGTCTGTCTGTCTGTCTGTCTGTCTGTCTGTCTGTCTGTCTGTCTGTCTGTCTGTCTGTCTGTCTGTCTGTCTGTCTGTCTGTCTGTCTGTCTGTCTGTCTGTCTGTCTGTCTGTCTGTCTGTCTGTCTGTCTGTCTGTCTGTCTGTCTGTCTGTCTGTCTGTCTGTCTGTCTGTCTGTCTGTCTGTCTGTCTGTCTGTCTGTCTGTCTGTCTGTCTGTCTGTCTGTCTGTCTGTCTGTCTGTCTGTCTGTCTGTCTAATTTATGCTGTCTGTCTGTCTGGTTCGGAAGGGACCCTAAAACGTGGCTAAGGAGCCAATCCTTTGATAAATTAGCTCAATTCTGACTCAGCCTAGTCGATGGAACCAGGTATTGTATACCTGCGACTTTATCACACATTCAAAAATCATTCAGGCAATGTTAAATCAACACAAAAAAAGATATGCTTATATATATTTACTAAGAGTTTTGCTTTGATGGGTTTTATGATCTTAAATCATATATGATCACATAAATCAGATGAGATAGTGTGAGTGAGCCAAAACAAAACTATAACCAAAGAATGATCATAGAAAGCAAGATGGACCAATGAACGATCAAACTGCCAGAAAACTGACCAATGAGAAGGCCCGCTTGCCGACATGCCATGGCGGCGGCGAACACTGAGGCGCGGTCCTCTGGAGCGGTGCTTCTGCTGAGGAAACCAAAGATGGCCGACCCGGCCCCCGTGCCGACCCCTGGAGGACAGAGAACAGAAGACGGTTCAGTCAGATCGCTCTCTCAACCGTCACGTTCAGGTCACTTCATCCAGCCTGGAGGGAAAAGGTTTCTGTTCCAATCTTGTTTCAAGATAATACTAAAGATTTAGAAAACAGCCACGAAAAACAGTAAGGAGAATAGAAAGAGAATAGAAACGTGTTCATACGAAAAGTAGCAAGTCGACATTGAATTGTAATTACAAAGTCAATGTTTGTAGGATGGGGGAGGGGGAACATGAAAATGCGGTTTACTTCTTGGTCTACTCTAAATGTTAACATACAGAATACACACACCATGTAGTTATAAGTACAGTGTCTGGTATTATGCTTCTTTGTTTTTAACGATTTTCAGCCGACTGACCTAGGGTTGTATTGTTTTTGCCACTTGACAGTATAACCCCTTTACATTTTAGACATACACTATTTGCTCATCATTGTTATGATGATCTCTTCAAACCCAACCTTAAATTTGGACTCACCTGCCACCAGACGGCTTGCCAGCAGAAGCCACTTGGAGAAGCCCATGAAGTACATGAAGTTACCTACAGAGGGTAGAGGGCATAGTGAGACACGATATCAGAGTGAAGCAGAAAAGTAGGAGGATAGGATAGATGTCATGAATATATGGCTTGTTAAGCCCTTTGAGACTGTTCCTGTGATTAAGAACTATTCAAATAATATTGAATTGATTGAAATATAAGGAAAATTTCAAATGAAAGTGAAAGTTTTAGTTTTTTACACATAACCGTGAATGGACCTGGTAGTGATTGACGTGACCCCACCAATAATCTCGAAGCAATTGGCGAACAGGATGATCTTCTTGGTGGTCCGCGTCTTGTCGGACAGGTGGCCAAACAAGGGCCCAGAGAGCAGGCCGCTCAGGCTGAACGCTGATAGGGCCAGACCCAGGAAGTAGGGGGCCGCATCCAGTGTCTGCAGGTACTTCCATATCGTGGGTAATATCACGGCTTCAATGGCAAACCAGAGGAGGAGAGCACAGGGAAAATGTTAGCTAGCAATTATTGGTTTCAAAAGTGACCAGTGTCTAAATAGTGTGTGTTTGTGTGTCAGCACTGGTACAACATTGATTGCCGTGGAGCCGTTTGATCCAACATGTGTACTTCATTGTAACATTAAGAGAGGAGAGGCAATTTATTTGTGTACTGTACCCTCCTCAAACACAAAAGGCCATTCTTGGGGTTTGAGGATTTGAGCTACATTTTAAAAAGTTTTGCTCTACTTTTGAAAGGAATGTTACCGGGTTTCAATGGTTTAAAAGATACAGTAACAGTAAAGAAACCTGGTTACCACAGTAAGGTTACAATCGGGTTTCTAGTGTACATGTAAGCGCACAGTCTACATGACCTCGGCAGCCTGAAGTCTCCTTTGAGCTGTTAGCATTCAGGAGCCGAGAAACCTATGTTGGGCTGATTGTTCCCAGATCTAATCACTTGGGATTCATCACCCCATGCATTCCCTGATGGGGTCATTGTTTGTGGCAATGAAATCACAGCCCATGATGGCAGATGAGGCTCACACAATAGACGAACACCTTAAAGAATAGCTCTTGGGAGCTACTGTTAGGACTGAACCATCTTTAAAAAAGGAGCCCTACTTCACCACTATGTGTGAGGTTGAGTAAAGTAAGTAATAAATAAACAATACAATGGAGAAGGATGGTCTTAATGCGTTTTAATGTTCACTCTCAGCTCCATCAGAAACATAAGTGTCCCAAGATGATGACAGCCAATCAGGAGGAGCATCCCACGACTTGGGCAGTATGGTGGTAACCTGTATTGTGCCACCAGTAACCAACCATACAGACTATGCTTCCAGACCATTCACATCAACACTGATTTATGTTTCATTCAATCATTCAAGAGATTTGCACCATATAAATCATATCATCTGCAGAATATGTAAGCAATTATATTAAATAATATGGTTCAGTTCCACTTAAAACCCCTCCTCTTTGCCCCAACACGCCACTCTTACGCAAAGTTTAACTAAAATCGAAAGACGTGTCATCGTTTAACATGAATTATCAGTTGCAATAAATAATTAATACACACGTGATGCTTATATTATATCAGTAGGCCTAAATGATGATGTCAACAAGTGATCTTGTTCGGAACCGTGTGGATTTAAACTACTATTTGACCACTCCACTACCTATGGCCTATTTATTAGGCTGGGTGAGAATATCCTGAGAACAGCAAAG
The DNA here is from genome assembly GCF_031168955.1 of Gadus macrocephalus. NCBI lineage: Eukaryota > Metazoa > Chordata > Actinopteri > Gadiformes > Gadidae > Gadus > Gadus macrocephalus. The sequence goes on from NC_082393.1 coordinate 3,100,035, forward strand.
CATGATTGAAAACCACACGTATGTGACGTCAAAAGTCAAACCGAGACGTGCTCGTCGACAGAGAATTCCATCTATTTATTTTATGATAATTTACAGAACTTGGAACTACTCCCTCTGACCCATTTCAGAAGCTCCCTCTGACCCATCACCTTTCTGCTGGCAGCTTATTCTTTTATAAATCAGTGCCAACATCCTCAAATGACAGGTCGTGATCTTACCATACTCAATGCCACTGAAGAGGAAGATGAGTCCAATGGTGAAGTAAGTCAACCTCTTCTTCTTCCGATAGTCCATCGGATGTGTCGCACGGTCGCTTATCGCCTTGAAATTGTTATTCCCACTGAAAAGTCGCAGCGCGTAATCTGCACCAACAACAGCGCCTCAGTTCAGCCGACGCTCAGTGTGTCCAATTAAATCCAATCGCGGTGACATTCTGCTTCACCCAGGTTGCGGACAGTATTTTTGGCATTCCAAACTAATGACATGAATAAACTATAACTCGGACCTTGTATCGATATGTTTGGCGTCCAAGTGTGCGACGCGCTGTCCCGCACCGTCCATGACTAAAACAATCCCACCAAACAGGTAACGCTAGAGGGATGGCGCTTCTTGTGCAAACCAACGCCTTTGTTCGCAGCTATGTCCGCTCGCATTCAGACTAACTACTAGTTGTGTCGCAGCTAAGCCTTGCATTGTTAAACTTTCACGATTTAACGTGAACAAACAGAGCGACACTGGACTCCGCCACCGGCGATTACACGTTATGAGATGCTGCGGTGATCACTTCCGGTTGCTTTCTGCAGCCCTCTCCAAGAGCCTTCCTAACATTTAGGACAACCCACAGGAATGCTTTTTGTAGTGGCTAAATTCACACTGACGTGGCTGTGTTTTATTCTTAGATAGGATCGTTGCCAAGCAATATTATAAAAAGATATTGGTACCCAAATCCAGTTCTGATTGCGTGGTCGTCGTCCACGCAGTTCGATGATCTAGGCGAAAATAACTTCTACCTTGTGTCATGTATGGCCCCAGCAGTGTTCCCATCCTGTGACTCCCATTATGGTGTACACTGAGAAGCCTGTGTAACACATTGCTATGTGGGACTCGTTTAACTCAATTTCAATTTGGTGTCACAAGCATTCTGGTTAAACTTGTTTCCAACGAAATACAGAACACTTAGCCCATGGAATCCAAACTATTTGCAAGACCATAGCATATTGTTAAAGATCAGCATTTTATAGACTGAAATTAATCCTTAGACTATATGAAGGATTTTAACAATATAAAGCCTTAACAATATAAAGCCAGAAAAATAAAACCAAATTTGGTGAGCAACAGCTTTAAAAATCGACACAATACACAATCTATTGTTATAAAAAAAAGAAATGTTTTATTTACAGCGGATGACATTTGCATTTTTTTTTGTCCCATTGATCATTTTTTTTCTAAAGCGATCCATCCCTTGGAAAACGATTTAAGTAACCGAATAAAAACAAAATATGAAGCAATTGACGTCCTTCCCGTTTCCTCTGGGCTAAAGTTTGAGCTAGCATGACAGCGTGAGCTTCACTCTGAGGAGGTTGGAATGAGGCGTCTGGGTGCGTGCAGTTCAGTTCAACACCACGGCAGCCGTCGGCCATAGCAAAGGACTAGAGGGCTCAGCGTCGGTGGGGATCGGGGTAAAACAACAGCAGCAGGGGTGCCTTAGAAGGCCAGCTTCTTCATGAGCAGGTAGACCCTGGAGTCCACCTCGAAGCCGTGGAGGTTGTTGGCGTCTCCCTGGAGCCTCATCAGGAGCCCGCCGTACGAGACGTAGGCCGAGCTGGAAGAACGAGAGCAACAGTGGGCAGTGGGCAGAGAAGCCTGCAAGGGCGCCTGGGCGGTACCTCTTTGTAGAGCCCCTGATATAGGGGCTTTACAATAAGATTATACGATAAAAAGAGACCCCCATTTTACCCCTGGGTGTGGGTGTGATTAGCCATTACAAGCCGTTTGTAAATCTGCCATATGCTGTGTTTTAGTGACATCACAAGTGGGAGTGTCCCCTAGACAGGGCTCCAGACTAACTTTTTCCTTGGGTGCACTGGTGCGCCTAAATTTTGAATTTGGGTGCACCAGCACGTATTTATGGTGCACCCAAGTTTTGAGTTGTTGGGGGGGGGGGGGGGGGGGGCAACCCGGGCAGCTGCACCGGTTGCACCGTTGATATTTACGCCATTGATTAATAATATCTTGACCATTAAATAAATGCCGAATCTGTATCTCTCATAAAGAATATCGTCAGACAATGCCAAGGGATCGGTTCTGTCCGGAAAAACCCTCTGTCTCCGGAGAGACGCCTGTACGATAAGTGCGTCGAGGTCCATGGGAACACCCACAAATGGTGACGCCATTATCGGAGGAGGGGCTAGGAAGCTGCGCACGCCGATATAAGTAGCCGATCTCCGGGTAGACTCGCTGAAAAGCTGCTCCCGACCAGGTTTGGTTGCGAGCGTAAGTCACCATGGTGATACAGCGACGCTTAAAGAGATCGACTTTCATGGTACAGCTAACCCAGGCTTTCAGCTCAACATGCCTCGCTAACCCTCTAATCGAGCTTCGTAGTACAGGCCCCTGGATTGGGCTTCGCGGGTTTGTTTCCCGGCGTTTCTATTGTTACCGGTCTTGCGTGTTCCAACGGTTTATTAGGTGTCTAATAAATCGCTGTGTAATCAATACTTCATTCACTGCCTCTTCCGTGGTTATTACAATATTATGAATGGACTGCTCTGTAAAAAAATAAATAATAATAATTATACCAGATGGATACATTTTCAGTCGCACCGGTGCGCCCAATAAAATATTTGGTCGCACTACCCCGAATTCTAGGCGCATGTGCGCCCAAATTAGGCGCACTCTGGAGCCCTGCCCCTAGATGTATGGTACATATATAATAAGCAACATCTGTTGCAGTCCACAGGGCAGGCTGGTAGACTGATCTACCCAGCATACATATAGGTGGACACTCCCAACTTTTGATGACACTAAATCACAGAAAAGGGCAAATTGTCAGTGTAGCCCTGATTTGTTACTCTTTATCACACCCTTTATATAAACACACCCGTGTTTTCCGCATTAATATTCTGTCGAGTCAAATGACTCTTCTTACATTAGGATTCTGCTTTAAAGTTCCAAGGAGAACTAAACCAATTATAACTCTGAAACTGATCAAGTCATTTTGGGCTCTTTTGATCTAAAAGCACATGCCAAAAGCCTGAATCCTCCTGTTCCATTTAACTTCAACCAAAGACATACATACACACACAGAAAAATGTAAAACAAAGCAAAAGATCACTTACAGGCGTGTGGCTGCTTCCGTGGAGGTCTCGTCTCCCTCGATCTTATAAACCTTTCCATACATTACGTAGTCAAACTGGTCTGCTCTGTAGAATGAACATATGGAAGAAGGTAAGCAAAACAGTAATGGGATGAGATTTTTACTAATGCATAAAATAGAGTGCCAACTTACATTACCTGCCCTGTAAATACATATAAAAATTCTATAACATTACTTATTTGATCTTTTTAGTCCATATGTCTGTACACTTGGGGGTGTTAGAATATGTATATTCTTTGTATGTTTAGGACGGGGGTTGGCAAACAGAGGCCGTTTCAGATAATGACAGGAACACCCACCTAGAAGGGCGGTCATCCTGGGGGTTGTACTCCCCGTCATCCGGCGTTCCGTCCTCGTATAACGTGCTGGCGATGACCAGCCGGAACTTGTCCCCTAGTAAGTAAATTCAATTTAGAAAGCACATTTACACGCAACATAACGGCCCACGGTGCTGAACAGTGGATAACTGAAAAGACCAATAATACAAAAAACACATTAGACCAATAGTCTTACTTATATAAAACATAAATAAAAGGAAACTTTCAATATCAGTGAAATACATCAGCGATTGGTTTGTCGTTATGGTACTTAGAAAAAGAGCATTACTTACACCATTCTACACATAGGGGTTATTATTATACATAGGGATTAGTATTCTAGCACTGTAAAACCCTGATCCAATGTCTGAATGAGTGAGCTACGGAAATGGTTATTGCAATTGCATAACATGGCGGCACAGATTAAAATGTTCCTGATGATACAAACAGCTGAGCGTGGTGACTGAGAGACCCAGACAATTGAACATGTCATCCGCGTACAGTTTTTTCATTCAATGCAAACATTAATTAGCCCCTGCCTAGTTTACCCAATATCGCATAATATACTACTAATTGAAAATGGTGAGGTTGAATACAAACTACTGTTTTACCTACTTTCCAGGTTCGAGATAGGATGGTTATGTTTCAAATGGTGACAAACAATATTTTTGTATATCATTCCAGATGATAGTAATATGATTGCCAGCACAAGGATGTGTTGGTCAGGGGAATAACTTCAAAGATCGGCTCCGAACCCGGAATGTTGTTTGATCCCCATCATGATCTCTTAACGTAGTATATTATATATATTCTCACCTAGATCAACAGGATAAATCTGGATGTTCACATCCAATATGAGGTCCATCTTGAACGACTCACTTTCACAGTGCAGACGCGACACTGTAGAAAAGATCAGTACATAGTTTGTGTTAAACATACGCACAGATCACCTTTACCAGAATCCAAATGCCACTTACTACACAATGATGTGGTGAAGAAAATCTGATGCGTCTTGGCATGCATATTGTCCTAACGTTAAAAGTAGTAAAACCAACATAACAGTGCCTCGGTAAAGCTGACAGTTTTTTGCGTTGCAAACTAAAGAAAGTGTCAGGTCAATGTAGATCTAAAATAACAGTACATAGATCTTACCTCTGTCAAACTTTTTGCCATCTGGATCAATATCCTTCACGTCAAAGATGTCCTCAAATAGAATCCCAGCCATGGTGATGGGAGACTATGGTATCTATCTGGGAACATGGTTTAATACACAACTGATGGTACTGGATGACATATACGCGCTTACAAGAGCCAGGTGAATTTAACACAACAATAAATTAGCATCCCTCCACAGTTTAATGTAATATAGTAGTAGCATAAAGACTACGATGGTATAAACAGTGTGTTTGTGTGTGTGTATGGGGTAACAACAACTGGAAAGGACTGCAACGCTAGTTAGCCATTAGCCGCATGGAAGCTTGTTTCCAGTTTAAAATCTCTCAACTTACCATAAAATTAAACCAAAGTGATGTGTTGTTCCAGAGGACTACAACAATTTCGTCGGATGTGTCCAACGGGTAGGTGTTATGAAAAAATGATGTTTTTCAGTAAACTTTCATTCATCACTATGGCAAATTAAAATCTACCCGCGCCACAACAATGTGCGCGAACTTTACCCTTTGAACCGGATATGATTCTCCTGTAAAAATAAAAGTAAGCAAATTTAGTTTTTGATTTTTGTTAAATATTCATTGGGGAAGATAGTATACTTTCGTTCCCCTTTCGATTACAAATGGACTAATAAAATAAAAAACAACGGAAAAAAAAAACCGACTCATTCAAGGTGAGCATTTGCGACGCTTTCTGGCGGTCTCCCCTTTACGGCTCTGTTTTAACAACAACCCGGTTGCTAGGTGTTCTGCCTTGGCGTCCTGCTATGTACCGTTGCTAATTTATGAGTGTTATTGTTATGTATATTTAAACTGTTATGAGCAGTTTGTGGATTATGGATTACACATACACATGTTCTCTTGATGGGCGTTACGGGTTCGCAACATACAAAACATTATAAAAAGGTATGTTTTATGCCACAATGAGAAAGCATATACGTGGTTAAGGTCTAAATTTACCTTGTATGTCCCCTCGCAAACGTTCCCTAAGATAGCCCTAGTACTGAGCTATTATCGCGGTTGATATAGTAATTGTGTTAGTTCATCATGAATACCATGGTCGTGTAGATGCACGACTATATGTCGGATTAATCTTGTATCTCATGTTTAAAAGTGTGCTGTCTTCCTCTGAGGCATAACGTTTGTTTCTAGTCAGCATTCAGTTGAACTAAATAACACATTTCAGCACTCACTTCGCTTCTCAATAATAGGAAGACATCTTTACACCTCTTTGTTTGTAATAGAAAACAATACCACGTCGTTTAGATGAATTCCAGAGAGCCAGTTCAGATGGGCGAAACTTTGGCGAATGAGGCAGACTTTCTGGGGATGATCAAGGAGGTAAGAACAACATAACAGTCCCAACTAGTTCATGATAATGTATAACAGAGACAATTTCCAGCTTGGTTTACTGTTGTAAACCTGTGATGCATTTTAAAGTATTTGTATGACTTTTCTATTTTGCTAGTATCTAAAGTATGCAGAATTCACCGAGACCACTCGCAGTTTTGAAAAGGAATGCCAAAACAAGGGCAAGCTCGTCTCGAAACCTCAAGGACAGAACCGACAGAGAGAATCAAAGAACGTCACCATTCAGGTAAACTTGTACTACTCTGACCCAATCTGAACGATCACTCATAACCAGTGGACTGAAGGCTCATAGGTAGGTCTGTTGACATATTTTTATAATGAACAATCTAGATGCATAGAATATATCAAGATAGAATATAAATATCGATGTTTTGGAAAGTCTTAATATTTAGAAAATATCTGTTTATAGCTTATCTAAATCTCAACATTTCAGAAGCTTCCTCTTTTTCCAAGGCCCTCTGATTTTTGTTCAACAGAGAGACTTGCTTGGCTGCTTCGACGACGGGGACCACAAGGTGTTCTTTGAGCTGTGGAAAGAACACGTACCCCCTGAGGTCAAGGATACGGAACCCCTGGCTCTGCGTCTGGAGTTCTATCTTCACATTCACTTCACCATCTACCCTCTGAAGAATCACCCCGGCAGAGATGTACGTGCACTTCCATATGCAACAAAAAATCACGATGACCGCGTTCCACTTTGAAAGAATAATCACATAAATTCATCACAAATTCACCAAACTCATCATAAATCTTGTTAAAACACGAGATTATTCAATGCTTGCTACCACTGATTACCTCAAAAAGAACCACTTAAGTGTATTTAAACTCCTCGATGTCACTGACACAAAGCCACCTTTCAGAGGATCGCTTTTATTCCCTCTGAGCCCTGACTGTCAAATCATCATCAACCAGCAGATGTCATAATTGTTTCGTCCATTATTATATCTTTTTTTTTATTATTCGTCCGTCTTGGAAGATGCCCCATTCATTCAAAGCTTTCCATGTTTCATTTATTCTTTTTATTTTGCACAGCTGAACCACAATAACAATGGTGCATCCACCTGAAGTCGACATTGAGATGTGTATCTTACTGTATATTTATGCCAATGTTTGCACTCGTTGTGTTCTTCAGGACCTGGCTGAGTTTGAGGAGAGGATCTTCCACCTGAAGCACTACCTGGAGACACGGGGGGCCGCACTGAGCCAGACCACCGAGTTCCTCCCGTACTACGCCCTGCCCTTCGTGCCAAACCCCAAAGTCCACCCCTCCTTCCGGGAACTCTTTCAGGTGCCTCGTTTGTTCCTGAATCGCCCTGAAATGAAAGCCGATGAATAGAGCGGATGATCCGAAGCCTATATTGCCTATATTTGCAACATCAAATGTTTAATTCTGCGTCCCTAGAGACCCTTTTTTGTGTCTCTGTGCCTTGAGTGTGAGGGTTCACCGAAAGCCGATACCACCTGACATTGAACGTTACTCTGTTATATACTGCTTATGTATGTGAACTGATGTTGTAATTTTACGCCTTAATCTCAGAATATCATAAATCAAAGTTTCACTAGCTCTCTTATCACACGTTCTGTGTGTGTGTGTGCGTGTGCGTCTGTGTGTGTACAGGATTCCTGGATACCAGAGTTGAAGGAAAAGTTGGAGAAGTTTCTTTCGGTGGCCTTGAAGGCATCCAACCTCCCCAGGCTGCTCACCTTATACGTATCCTTCATCCTGGACAACGTGTACAAATGTATTAGCTTTTATTAATATTCAAACACGTTATGGGGGATGTATTGGGTAACAGTCGTCCTTTGCAAAAAGCACCAACGGTGCTGAGAGTTGTGTCTGCACAACATCCTTTGTGTGTTTGATAATCACGGTGAAGTCTTTCAGGTTCAGGCTGCTGGAAATGAAAGGAAACCAAACAGTGGAATGTGAAGCAATGCCATGAGGCTTAAAAAGAGATCGACTACTCATCACTGGCCTTTTGAGGAGAAGAATGCTCGTTTCAGATTTCTGTTTGTGAATCTGTCATGCCATTTTTGGTAAACCTACCCCAATTGTGTTGGTGAAATTATCATGTATTTGATGATTTTCTTAAGGGGTTAAGCCTGGGATCATATTGATGATGGTATATACCGCACCAAATGCTTTCACTTTTGGGTTGAATTCAGGCCACTGGCAGTGTGACCCTGCCAAATCACAGGCACTCTTTTCAGAGCCCATTCAGCCTATTCACAACCTGCTCAGAGTCATTCACGATACATGTCCAAGCTAGTTCAAGTTGTGCTCCCCATTGTTTCCAGACAAAGCCTGCTGATAAAAATTGGCCCCAAACCACAGTGTAGCAACCCAGCAGCAGTGTAAACCTGTTGCTTCTGCAAAAACCTATAAACCTGTGTAAGCTCAGAGTGGGGTGTCATCTTCTGGCTGCTAAGGGGCACATTTAAGTCTCCAATGATAATAAGCTCTCAATGGCGTTTTTTCAGGTTTTTTTACTCGGTTGTTGTTGACATTCACATACCCCGTCTGTCTATAGTATTCATGCTATGTTCATGTACCACAGACCATGTTATCATTCAGTGATCCACCTTGATCCATCCGCATTGTAAACCGTGAGACAATGGAGATTATTTATAAATGGTATATACGAAACCAAATGCCTTATATTATACATGCATACATTAGAAGGGGACATTTTTGACATAATTGTGAAAATTAGGCTACTGAGTTTATCTAGGTTTCTGACTGAAGTTCCGATTGAACAGTGTGAGGTGGAGGTATCTGGTGCCATGGGTGGTGGCGGGGTCCATGCAGCATTTATCTAAGGAGAACCAAGAACGGAGGGTACTCTTGACGCTCCAATGATCTTATTCCATGAGGCAGACCGATACAAAGCATGTCCTGACGTCCGCACCTCTCCAAGCAGGATGCTCGGGGCTTGACGAACAATGCATGTTTGTCTCGGAGCATGTCATCCAGAAAGACACGGCCATCTCTGGGCTTTGAGGTCCCCACGAGCCTCCCCGGAGATCTGTGTTGGCCGAACGCCAGCTATAACCATCGAGTGCCAATTGTGTCATCGAACCACTGTTTGTAGCATTCACGGTCCGAATATGTGATCGATCCTTGACACGCGTGACGCAGAAGGAGGGAGGCCGGGGCACCAAAGGTAATTATACCCATTTGAATATGCAATGGCCATCTTTTCTGAAGACGCCACACCCACCTCCTGAGTTCCAAAACGATCTGTTATTTTTGGCCCCTTCCCTTCTACCATTTAATAAAAAAAATGCATAGTAGTATATAATATGCATGGGTTCATGCGTGGCATTCATCACAGATCAGTGGTTTACGTTGAGCGTGTGTGTGTGTGTGTGTGTGTGTGTGTGTGTGTGTGTGTGTGTGTGTGTGTGTGTGTGTGTGTGTGTGTGTGTGTGTGTGTGTGTGTGTGTGTGTGTGTGTGTGTGTGTGTGTGTGTCTCCGCAGAGGCCATGCAGCAGATGCAGCTCCAGCTGGCCGAGTCGGAGCGGAAGGCCAACAACGCCACGCGGTGGTTGGGCAAGATGCACGGCGACTACCGCAACCTGATCGGCATCACGGCCGAGCTGGTGGACTCCCTGGAGGCCACGGCCAGTGGGAAGATGGTGGGGCCCCCACGCGACACAATCGGGCCGTCAAATGCACATAATGACACACGGGTTATTTTGAAGCTTATTGTTATTGCAAAGTGTTTAGTTGTTTAGATGATGGTCGTTATCCAAAGTGACGGTATCACAGGATTGTCATTAGGATATTAAAGCGAGTGGGGGGGTTAGGGAATCTACAGGTTTTCCTACAGTTTAGGCTCAAGATATTGGGAATCAAAACCAGTACATTTTGTTTGGGTGTCCAACTCCCTAGCCACTTGAATATTCATAAATTATATGATTATTTTGGGGCAAAGAAATTGATATTGATATATTTTGCATATCTGTATGAATTGCTCCCCTATACATATGTATGATACAAACATGATACATTCTTTCACATACAGACCCATGCTTTAAAGACTAAGTAACTGTTGTGTATTGTGCTTTGTTTGAGGCAGATCTCGGCAGAGTACATCAAGAACATATGTGTGCGTCTCTTCAGCAGCCAAATGAGTCAGAGTGTTGCACAGAGCGTCGACTTTACCAGGCCAGGCACAGTGAGTGCACACACACACACACACACACACACACACACACACACACACACACACACACACACACACACACACACACACACACACACACACACACACACACACACACACACACACACACACACACGCGCGCTCACTTTTGATTCCCATAGTGTTTTAGAGTTACGGGTTCTCTTTCATAAACAAAGAGAAACATAGATCTACGGTTAATATATATAGTTTGATAGATGTATAGATAGATAGACCAACCCATAGACAAATATGGATTGAAGTTAACGCTGTTTCTGAAAGTGAACAGCAAGTGGTGCTTTTGTTCGGCGGACAACGACCTGCATTGTACGAGGAACAGATAATCTCTTAAGGCCATCTACGGTCGATTTCCCACACGGCTCTGGGGATTCCTATGAAACAGTAAAAGCGTTCTGCGAAGACTGAAATGTGATGACGGCCCTTGTCGTCCACGTCGACGCGCCCAAGCACGGCTCCGACGCCTCGCCATTCATCCCGCTTCCTGATCTCAACCCCTGTGTTCTCTGTGTTTGTGTTGTTGTTGTCGTTTTCTTTCTGTGTGCGGTGTGTTTGTGGCGCTCCCACCATGAAGGGATATTACTCAATGAGTCCCTATGACGACGGCTATGTAAGTGTCATACCTTTTTTCATCCCTGCTTGCGTTCCTCTTTCCTGCAAGCGGTTTACCCTTCATCGTCCTCCTCCTCCTCCTCCTCCTCACAGCCCGCCGGTCTCTCTTCTCCCTCTGCACCTTCGTCTTGTTCACCATCTCTTTCTCCCCGTCCCGTCGCCCTGCGCTGCGATGTTTCTATACCTTTGTTCCCCTGCCCTTTGTATCTTTCCCATATTGCCTCCCGTGTCCTTATAGCTCCCAATAGAGTGGCCTAGTTTGAGGCGCTGCAAGACCACCTCCATTGTCCGTACACTTATGGGGACAAAAACCACAATATGAGGGCGTACCTCATAAACAGATGACACAGTCATTGTCGACCTGTGAAGTCGTTTGCTTTCTCAAACGATCGAGGGGCCTTTCATATCCGACGTCTCGTTTGTTTAACGAGAAAGGAGGGCGTGTAATGGAGTGGGGTGGAGAGATGGTTTAGTCCGGGACTTTTGTGTGTAAAACCTGTGTCGCTCTGCCCCGTTTGTCATGAGAGAACATGGCTCAAATTTGCTTGACGATCGTTTGAACTGGGAAATGATGGCAAAGATGGTGGTGTTGCATTATTAATCAGACAACAGCTTGCTAACAGATAGTGAGACACCATGATTATTGTGATATCTCTTGTTAAAGTAACACAGGAAATGTTTTGCCTTTAGCTTGCCTCCAGCTGACCAATTATATTGACACTGGTAATTAACTCAATGGTCAATCAGACTCCAGTCAAATATTTATTTTTACTTGTATGGATCAAAATACCAGGCCCATATTGCACAGTGGAAGACCGATCCCATAATCCCACAGTTAAGGTATTATTGTGCCATGTTGCATTGTATTTAAATGTCACTCAACAGATTATTTGTCAATTATCTCATGCGTAATTCACTGTGGGGAGAAATCAACACACACGCTGAAACACAAACCCGTGTGTGGCAGAGCTCCGCAGTATATCTCTTTGAGAAAACCCCCCCCACTCTGGGCCCCCGACGATTAAGCGCATCGAGTACACAGCACGCAGGTGGATCTATTGTCATATTTTGCCTGGCTCCAGTTTCGATGTGTTTCTCTTACCACGGCATATTTCGCACGCAAAGCATCGATAGCCAAGAGGCATCTGCCTCGTTGCTTCCTGATGACTCGGATGTACGCCCACGCACCCCTCTCCCAACCGGCCCCGGTACACTGGGAACAGGGCACGGCTTTTAACTTTGCATCCCAGAGCTGTTTGGCAGCACAGGTGGTTAGAAAGATCACAGGCAAGCAAGGACAAGGGCCCAGGGTCCCCGTTCCCCCCACCCTCATATTGGGGTTTGAATGCCAAAACTGTTGATGTTGGTTCAATCTGTGAGTCAGGAGCTGGAGAGACCGGTCGTGGTTTTGTGGTGGGACTCAGTGCCTCAACATCACCTTGCACATAGGACAGGAAATGTGTTTTTTAACATTCACCCCGAGCACATGAGTCCTCAACTTCTAAGGGATAACTCTATAAGGGATAGACGTCAACAGGTTGGATCTCAGAAGTCTAAAGCCCCTTTAAGTCATGAAAACACACTCCTAATTCGTATCACTACCACCACCACCACCACCATCAGTACTGCTATGTACTGCTGCTACCGGATACAGGCCCATTGCAAAGGTGTAGTGAGATTACAGCAAAAACTAACAACAAACCAAACTAACAAAAACAACTGGTCTTGTTATTAACCACTGGGTTAACCACGTTAGTCCATTCGCCACGTTAGTCCATTCGTAGATCCAACGGTGTTGGATCTACCTGGATTACCTGTCACTCATTGCATGGAGCCTGTCGCAGAATGGAGAACCACTGGTGGGGGGGGGAGGTGGGTTTAGCATGTCCTAACATTACATGCATGATGTGCACGCATGCCCGTGTCAATGCAGTAGAGAACCTCACTGTCTTTAAGGCGAGATAGGAAGGAGGAGTCTCAGGTAAGTTCTTAAAGACAAACCAATTGCAATCTGCATCAGAGCATTTTTTGTCACGATCACTGTTCTATACCTTTTGGATGATATAAATCGGATGATAGTAGAAAAATCGAAATCAATGCAACTGATATTAGTTTATTCTACTGTTTCTGCTCCTCTTATCCTCCACTCTGTTGTCCCTCTGCCCTGTCTGTCCCCCTCAGGCCTCCTCGCTGCTACGGGCGTCCATCGAACCGCAGTAAGAATTTCCAGCTAAGTGTTTGCCTGGAAGGGCTGGATGTTACTTGTGAACACCTGACCTTTGTCCAAATGTGTTGCTATGATTTCCTGGGATTGACGAGCGTGGCCTCCTCTCCTTCTCTTTCCTTTCTCCTCCTCCTACTCTCCTCCCCTCTTTTCTTCTCTCCCCACCTCTTCTCTCACCCATTTCCCCCCCCCCCGTTTCTCCAATATCCTCCTCTCCTTCTCTTCTCCCATCTTCTCTCCTCTCCCCGCCACTTCCCCTTCTTCTCTCACCTTTTTCTCCCCCCCCCTCCCTGTTTCTCAAATGTCCTCCTCGTCTCCCCCCTCGTCTCCCCCTCGTCCCCTCAGGAAGTCCCGGGAGGTGCCCCTGCTGCCCTCCCTGGACTACGACCGTCTGAAGAGGGACTTGCTGGGGGGCTCGGAGCGCCTCCGCTGCCTGCTGCTCCAGGCTCTGCGCTGGGTGAGTGGCTCGCCTCAACGCCAAACCAACGCCCTCCTTTAACAAAGAGAGACCTCTCGTTGGCCAGGTTTGTGATGGTGCATGTCGGCATGTTCCGTGGTCTCTGATTGGCCAGGTTCGTGTTAGCATCTGTCGGCAAGTTCCTTGGTCTCTCATTGGCCAGGTTCGTGATAGCATCTGTCGGCAAGTTCCTTGGTCTCTCATTGGCCAGGTTCGTGTTAGCATCTGTCGGCAAGTTCCTTGGTCTCTGATTGGCCAGGTTCGTGATAGCATCTGTCGGCAAGTTCCTTGGTCTCTCATTGGCCAGGTTCGTGTTAGCATCTGTCGGCAAGTTCCTTGGTCTCTGATTGGCCAGGTTCGTGATAGCATCTGTCGGCAAGTTCCTTGGTCTCTCATTGGCCAGGTTCGTGTTAGCATCTGTCGGCAAGTTCCTTGGTCTCTCATTGGCCAGGTTCGTGATAGCATCTGTCGGCAAGTTCCTTGGTCTTTCATTGGCCAGGTTCGTGATAGTATTTGTCGGCAAGTTCCGTGGTCTCTCATTGGCCAGGTTCGTGATAGTATCTGGAGGGCAAGTTCCGTGGTCTCTCATTGGCCAGGTTTGTGTTAGCATCTGTCGGCAAGTTCCTTGGTCTCTCATTGGCCAGGTTCGTGATAGCATCTGTCGGCAAGTTCCTTGGTCTCTCATTGGCCAGGTTCGTGATAGCATCTGTCGGCAAGTTCCTTGGTCTCTCATTGGCCAGGTTCGTGATGGTGCATGTCGGCATGTTCCATGGTCTCTCATTGGCCAGGTTCGTGATAGCATCTGTCGGCAAGTTCCTTGGTCTCTCATTAGCCAGGTGCGTGATAGTGCATGTCGGCTTTTTCTGTGGTCTCTCGTAATTCTCGTTCATGCTGTTCATCGTTACATCACTTGCGTATTTCGCTTTTACCCAAAGGGTACCCAAAATGTGTTGATACTTTAGAATACAGGAGTGGAAAGGAGACCGCTGTGGGTGGTCATTTAGGGCCGGCACTTATAAACTACCCATGACTGCGACGAAGATGTGGTTGCCCGGTAGAACCAAATGTTTCCACCGAATATGCGTGAATATACAAAATAGTTTTTCATCAGTCACAACTCAGTCGAGCCTCTCCATTTGCTGTCTGCACACATGACTCCGGTGGTAACACACGTAATAAAGCACATGCATGCTTTATTATAGAGTGAGATAGAGAGGAAGGTATGGGAGATAGAGGGGAGGACATGCAGCAAATGACCACGGGCTGGACTATAAACCCGGGTCGCTGCGTTCAGGACTGAGCCTATATGGTACAGGCCCTACCCGGTGAGCTACCCGGGCAGCCTTAACAGATGTACGTTAACTATCGTATTTGGGCGATAGTTTTGCCCTCTGTGCAATTTAAGATCAATAAACCAAACTTGGTAGCCGTATGATAATTTGATCATGGTGTTACACTTAGCACTAGTAGTTGTAATCTAATTTTAATGGATTTCCGGACGCTATCAGGATACTTGGATAGGGATCTTTGTTTATGGTTCTCTTCTTACGTAACGCATTTTGAGCTTTCTGTCTTGGCCATGCTTGTTGAGATAACGGACGCGACTCACGAGCACTATGTGATGTAGATGCCGAACAGGCTACGACTCGTGTTTTATAGTTTAGTATAGCCTTAAGCTTATTGAGCAGCTGCGCTTATGTGTTAAACGGAGATGAATGGAAAGTTACTCTACATTCACATTTATTTATAGTAATACAACAACAACTAGTTCTGTAACTGGAGCTGAGGAGACATTCTCAATGATGCATGACACTATTCTCTGTCAGTCTGTCTCTGTCTCTGTCTCTCTGTCTCTATCTGTCGCTGACTCTGTCTCTGTCTTTGTCTCTCTGTCACTATCTGTCTCTGTCTGTCTCTCTGTCTTTGTCTCTCTGTCTCTATCTGTCTCTGTCTGTCTCTCTGTCTTTTTGTCTCTCTGTCCCTCTTTCCCTGTCTCTCTCCGTCTCTCTCTGTCTCTCTCTGTCCCTCTTTCTCGGTCTTTCTCCGTCTCTCTCTCTCTCCATCTCTCTCTGTCTCTCTCTCTCTCTCTCCCTCTCCGTCTCTCTCCGTCTCTCTCTCTCTCTCCGTCTCTCTCTGTCTCTCTTTCTCGCTCTCTTTCTGTCTCGCTCTCTCGCTCTCTCGCTCTCTCGCTCTTGCTCTCGCTCTCGCTCTCTCTCTCTCGCTCTCGTGTCACCCAAGGTCCTATGCCCATATTTAGGCTTTGGTTTCCTCTCCTCCGTTTCCAGAGACTGACCCGCTCACTCCCCGGGGAGCAGAGAGACACAGTGCTGCAGGCCTACATCAGCAACGACCTGCTGGAGCGCTTCAGCACGCAACAGGTGGAACGCGCACACACACACACACACACACACACACACACACACACACACACACACACACACACACACACACACACACACACATACACATACACACACAGACATTCTGTAGATGAGTACAAAGCCATACGCGCTGTATGGAAGTGCCACAGCCAGATGTGGAGACGTCTTAACCTAATCATGTGAGCAATACACACATTATACTAGGGTTATGGTGGTTTACATCTGACTTTGGAACTAATTAACAGCAATTCTGAGTTTGTTTTTGGTTTTCTCGCTTTTAAAGATATCCCTGTCTATGATTTTGGTTGCTATTAGTTTAAGGGCAATCGAGGATCGATAAAAGGATGTCACGCAGTATTGGGTCGTCCGGTCTGAATCTGTTGCTGCTGGATTGGCCATGGCTTTTTACTGAACCTTCGTTCACCTCTGTATTATTTATCCAAACGCACAACATAACTCGGCCCCATAATGGTGCAGAATTGCTCTCATTTAGCCAGGCGTCCTGCTAGGAATATTCTGCCGTTCCCCTTTTCACCTCACACATTTCACCTCACACACACATCTTTTCCCGATTCTGGAACGCTGAAGTCACTCAGCAGTGTGAAGCACTTTATCCAGGCAGACAAAAGGCACCTACGGCCTTTGTTTTGTTATTCAAGTGAAGCGGGAGACCAAGTCCAAAGCCATGACCCCTCCCGCATTGCATGACCCAGCGTTGCACGGTTGTTGCATGTTCAAACGTGGTGAAGATTCTGTGTAACTACACAACAATGACGTATTGTGTGTCGTGACACAACACTGGTGATATTAACTGCTGCCTCATGACAGTCTCCGGCCTCTGTTTGAACCTATTGTCGCCGTTAACTCTTTTCTGTTTATGCGTGCCATTTTGAGAGAACGTGAGTGTTTATGTTAATCAATAATCAATTGATTAAGATCAATAATGAAATACCGTTTCTTGACAGAGGACCGTGCTTCACTTGATGTGGTCGAAAAACGAAATAGTTTGCCAATACATGGCGCGCCTCATCAATGCATTCACCTCACTTCCAGACGGTAAGTGTTTCCCTGGCCGTGCCCTGAAACGCGACTGAAGACGCTTCTCTGAAAGTCGCTCTCTGACTAGGATGCATTCAGTTGGGTGTGTTTTTTTTTAATATCACTATAGTCCTAATTAAAGTGATATGCAAAATAAACTACCCAACTTAATGTAAATATGCAATGACTATGTTGCATTTAGTTGGGCATTTCTTTTTTACTGCATATCACTATAGTCTTAATTATAGTGAAGGCCAAAAAACACATACCCAACTGATTGCAACATGGTCCGTGTCTTTACATGAAAGCATTATCAGAAGGTTAACTCGGAGAGCCTGGCGATAACGTCGTTCTTTCAACAGAACGGCCGTGACTTTGACAAAAAAAAGCATTTGAAATAGTCCACTTGTGCTGGAAGGCTGAATCCTTCCTCTTTCAGCCTGACATGCCAGGGTGGGGCAGGAAGTGGTCACGGTAAGACAAGGTTAAGATGACAGTCGGATTACCCAGTGTCTTCAATCAGCCCTTCCAGATGCAGAATAGGGAGACTGGGAATTCAATCGAGTTCCACTTACACAGACTCCATCTGATGAACAACAAGTCCAGTCGGTTTCAGTGGGAAAAAAAATCTGAATTTAAAATTGATATATGCTGTAATATAACATCCTTATCCTGGACTATCCGATTTGGCCACCATTTTTGTCTCAAGGGCTCAATTAAGTATCGTATCTTATCTATAGTTATCTCACAACAAACATAGGAACCCAAGGCTTGAAGTTTTCAAAGGAATATTTCAGTAGTGCCAGTAAGGGCGTTAATCAGATTCACGATTCAAGAGTTTTATTTGTCACATACATATCAAAGAAATGTATTGAAATGCAAAGTAGCAATGCCTGCAGGGATTGTGCAACATTCAACATATTAAACATTAAAATAAGGTGACAAATCGAATAAAAAATAAGAAATAAAATAACAATTGAAACATTTGCCCTGTTAATCAATTGCTAATCAACCGTTTGATTTTGATTGACACATGCCACGCCCGTAGCAAACTGTGTGTGTGTGTGTGTGTGTGTGTGTGTGTGTGTGTGTGTGTGTGTGTGTGTGTGTGTGTGTGTGTGTGTGTGTGTGTGTGTGTGTGTGTGTGTGTGTGTGTGTGTGTGTGTGTGTGTGTGTGTGTGTGTGTGTGCGTGCGTGCGTGCGTGCGTGCGTGCGTGCGTGCGTGCGTGCGTGCGTGCGTGCGTGCGTGCGTGCGTGCGTGCGTGCGTGCGTGCGTGCGTGCGTGCGTGCGTGCGTGCGTGCGTGCGTGCGTGCGTGCGTGCGTGCGTGCGTGCGTGCGTGCGTGCGTGCGTGCGTGCGTGCGTGCGTGCGTGCGTGCGTGCGTGCGTGCGTGCGTGCGTGCGTGCGTGCGTGCGTGCGTGCGTGCGTGCGTGCGTGCGTGCGTGCGTGCGTGCGTGCGTGCGTGCGTGCGTGCGTGCGTGCGTGCGTGCGTGCGTGCGTGCGTGCGTGCGTGCGTGCGTGCGTGCGTGCGTGCGTGCGTGCGTGCGTGCGTGCGTGCGTGCGTGCGTGCGTGCGTGCGTGCGTGCGTGCGTGCGTGCGTGCGTGCGTGCGTGCGTGCGTGCGTGCGTGCGTGCGTGCGTGCGTGCGTGCGTGCGTGCGTGCGTGCGTGCGTGCGTGCGTGCGTGCGTGCGTGCGTGCGTGCGTGCGTGCGTGCGTGCGTGCGTGCGTGCGTGCGTGCGTGCGTGCGTGCGTGCGTGCGTGCGTGCGTGCGTGCGTGCGTGCGTGCGTGCGTGCGTGCGTGCGTGCGTGCGTGCGTGCGTGCGTGCGTGCGTGCGTGCGTGCGTGCGTGCGTGCGTGCGTGCGTGCGTGCGTGCGTGCGTGCGTGCGTGCGTGCGTGCGTGCGTGCGTGCGTGCGTGCGTGCGTGCGTGCGTGCGTGCGTGCGTGCGTGCGTGCGTGCGTGCGTGCGTGTTTTCCGGCCGCAGGGCGCCTGTACCTCTCCCACGTTCCCTCTCTGCTGAGGCTGCTGATGGAGGTACTGCGACGCGAGGAGAGGGATTCCTTGAGCCGGGAGAACGTTCTGGTGGCTCTGCAGAAACTCAGCCTCAGGTACCCTCAGCACTCGGCCACCCACTGGCCATGTGATTCAATGCAATTCAACTCTTATTTGTATAGATTCGCATTTATATTGAGGGCATTAAGCAGACTCCATTATCCAAAGTGTCTTACAATAAGTACATTTGAAGAAGAAGAGAACCAACAATATAACGCTGTCGGTACAGGAAGGATGTTCATAGAACCAAGGGCCAAGCAGTAACAATTAAAAAAGCAAAAGCAATGCTAACATTGAATGACTTTCCCCATTGGGAGTTTGATGCAGACATCCCATATTAAACAATAAAAAAATGGGAAATCTTAATGTTTCTTTGATGAACAAGTCTGATAAGTTACTTGTTTATTGACCTATCGTGTTCCCGGCAGCAAGGGGAACAAGTTAAGGTCCGTATCAGGGCCTTATCTCGGTGTGCACAGTGCACAGCTCACCTCCCAGACACACCACCCTGGGGACAGTCGCTCCGTCCCCGCCGTCCGGGTCGGGCGTAGCTCTAACGTGTCTCACCGTCACGGCTCCGGTAGGCGGAGCCAGCAGACGGCCATGATCGAGGACGACCTGATTGGCTGGCTGGTGGACGAGCTCCAGGACGCGGACTGCCTGAGCGACTTCACGCTGCAGTACGCAACGGCCCTGCTGATGAACCTGTGTCTCCGGACCAAAGGTGCTCACCCTGTCTCTCTCTCTCTGAGGTCTCTCTCTCGCTGGACTTTTACAGTTAATTTCTGTCTTAATCTCTCTCTCTCTCTCTCTCTCTCTCTCTCTCTCTCTCTCTCGCTCTCGCTCTCGCTCTGTCTCTCAGAGATTCTAATGCAATTGGCTAGACCTAGTGAGTTAAGGTTAGCTATTTAATGCCCATGTAGAATGGTAGGGGTTCTGATATGTAAATAAGTATCTTGTTTATTTGAGAAATGATAATGCAACAAAAAATGCTAATTTTCAAATATAGCTTTATCATATACTGTATCTTTTTTTTTTTTAACTCTTTATTTATAGATCATATACAGTATCTTTATCATATACTGGGTGAATCTCGTAGGACGGCGATGTTAGTCTCGAGCGGGAAACAAATGGACCAACTTTTCTAATGGGATTCAATGTGTAATGTAATCACTGTTGTACTGTGTAAGCTCTTTGTTTAACTTTATTCTGGGGGCATAAGTGAATTAGCGGCAGGGGGTAGAGGCCATTAGATATCTGCCCGCGGTAAAGG
>NC_082393.1:3120608-3123108 GCF_031168955.1 Gadus macrocephalus
CTTGAAGCACTGCAGGCCTCATTACGAGCAACGGAACATTCTGCCATTTTCACATGAATGCGTTCATGCACGTCTCGATGGGAGCTTCATCTGCTGTTTGTTGGTGTGTGTGTGTGTGTGTGTGTGTCGTTTTTCTCTACTTTAGCTTCCATGCTATTTTAATATTATCATAACCGCAACGTACCGAGTGAAATGTGTGTGGGTTTGGCTTTCACGTCTTGTTTTGAATATCTGAGTCTGTATTCATTGTTATGTGTTTTATGTATTATAGTCTGCCATTTACATAGCCGCCTGCCATTCCTGAGATAAGAAGTGTGTGTGCGTGTGTGTGCGTGTGTGTGCGTGCGTGTGTTTGCTTCAAACAGGTCTCCAGGTCAAAGGATCTATGTTGTACATTATATCTAACTTGAGGATTTCCTGACTCCTGCTGGGAAGTCTTGTGTTTGTCATTCATAACAACCACAGTTCACAATTCGACCAGAAGCTGCAGTTACAGCAACTAATCAAATTAATTAACTATGGTGTGAATTCTTTGAATACAAAATGAATCAAATGTGTGCATAGACAGACCGATAGAAGGTTAGTTGTGCTATTGCTGACACTAAACTCAGGCTTGAAACAAATACACAAAAGAGATCCCAAAGGGAAAGTTGCAGAGTAGCAGATTGTCTGACTTTATTTTCAGGAAAGGGTCTTTGTAGACCACACTTATCATTGAAGCCAAGTCACGCGCATTGGCTGCGAAACGCTTTGCCAGTAAACAGCTCAGTTTGTTTCGCTTAAGACTGATGGGAAGGTCCGTTCCAATGGTCCCTGGTGGTCTGTAAATCAAGCCACAAACCATTTAAACATGGATGCCATCGGTTGCTATGCAACCCTGTCCAGCTGCTGTGACTGGGGTCATCGGAGACAAACTATTGGCTGTTGTACAAGATTTCATTCCCCTCTAAATCATAAGTTGAATTTATGAAGTAGATCATGACATTCTCTCCTTAAAACAGCTTTTGTATAAGTATCATGCGTGAGAATTGTTTACATGTATGAAGTATGTTTGAAATCCTTTTTGTCAAGCTAGACTCCAGATTGTGATGTAGAAACACAGGTCATTACATGTGAATTTGGTACAGAAACTTTAACCCTAAATCATGTCTTCATAATCAGCAGCACATTTGCACATGCCTTGTTGATTGTTAATGCTGTCTTATTGTGTGTGTTGCTGCCTCCGAGTGATGTTGTACTTTGAGTCAAATGAATTGCAAAATAAAAGTGAGATTTTACATTGTCATGAAATGAATAACAAAATGAAAGTCAATGTGATTTGACCTTGTTGTAAATAAACTACAAAAGAACTTAATAAAAGTCAATGGGATTTTATGTTTAAATGTATAAATCAACAATAAAAAATATTTTCATGAATATAATTCCAACATAGTAGTCCATTTAACTTCCCTGTGCCGTAAATTAGGCTACAAAATAAAAGTTGGTTTCAAGTGAACTTGTGTGAATTGACCGTGGTCTTCAGGATGACATATCAGTTGCTTTGCTGGGGGTGCCAGCAAGATCCAGCTGTGGCAGCTGGACCACTGGATCAATAAACAGACCCCCAACCTTTTATCACAAGACCAGCACCACGTCGTCAACACGCTCATTTGGCCCAAGACGACCACCTTGAACAGATGTATCTTTTTATTGAGAATTGTATTTTGTGTTGGTATTGAAATAGGTAATAGCTTCACAATCCAAAGGGGAAACATTGAAGTAAAGCGATCCTAATTACTTTGATTAAAACTTTAAACCCTTTGGATTGAGGCCAAGCCTCTTTGGAAAATACTCTCAAATGATCTCAATACTTATCTCGAGATCAATTTACTATACTAAATACTCCACAATACTGTTATTGCTGATTAGTATGTGTAGTTTTAGTTAACCTGTGTAGTTCCACGCCTTGGCACCTCTGGTACTTTACATACATATAAACTCAGTTAACAACGCGTTGCTAACTTAAATACGTATCAAAGGCGGTGCCTTCATATGCCAACTTTCAGAAAAGATGTTAAATAATTGGTGTTGAACTCATCCTTGGATTTTCTCATATTCCAGTACTTGACAGTACTTATGCTGATCTCTTGAATTATCCATGGGAAAGGATTGAATGCTAAGAGAGAAGGCTGGTATACAGCAGTCTTGTAAACTGTTACAATACTGTCTGAGTCGACTATAGACTATGATTGAAGTTCAAAGGGTCGAAGAGAATAAGATCCCTACATGGTGACATAACATTCTCCATCTATCAGTTGGTCCCTCTGCGGTACAAAGGAATTTTTTTTTCTTTCACAAACAATATGCAAACGTCACATCGTCAGGTTGTATACCCAGTCACATTTCCTGGTATACATAAAGAGTCAATGTGATAAGGGATGCTGTTAGTTTTGCCTAATGCGAAGATCAGAGATAAGGCGCCCGACCAGCCAAGCCAAGAGCATACTCAGCAGTAAACACT
>NC_082393.1:3128108-3153108 GCF_031168955.1 Gadus macrocephalus
TGTTTGACTTCCACTGTGAATTAGCGTGGATGGAAACCGCCTCCATCCACAACGCGATCAATATTCAAGCTCTGCTCTTCTCTGAAACGTTCATTGCAGGAGGATCAAGCGCGACCGCTGGAGGATGTACAAGGGTGTGAGCGTCATGTTCTTCCTGGCCGTGGTGGCGCTGACCGTGGTCCAGAGGGGCACCATCAGCGGCGGGGAGCCCTTCCAGCTGGAGAGGAGGCAGGCCCGGCCGGACGTCGGCGCCGCCGCCGGCCCACCGCGGGGCTCCTCCCAGGGCATGAACAGCTTCTGGAAGGCCCACCGGCAAGAGCCGTCGCCCGAGGCCCCGTCCACCCCCGCCGCCCCCGAGGAGCCTCTCCTCCCCCAGGGTCAGAGCCCCGCCACCTGGGACGTCACCGCCTCCAACTGCACCCCCAACCACAACATCTCCGGCCGGGACTGGTTCAAGGGCCTGCAGGGGAACTTCCAGGAGTTCCTCACGTACCGCCACTGCCGCTACTTCCCGATGCTCATCAACCACCCGGAGAAGTGCAGCGGGCGCACCCACCTGCTGATGGTGGTGAAGTCGGTGGTCACGCAGCACGACCGCCGCGAGGTGATCCGCCGGACGTGGGGCAAGGAGCGGGCGGTGCGGGGCAAGCGGGTGAAGACCCTGTTCCTCCTGGGGAAGCCCTCCAACGAGGAGGAGCGGGCCAACCACCAGAAGCTGCTGGAGTTCGAGGACTACATCTACGGGGACATCCTCCAGTGGGACTTCCTGGACAGCTTCTTCAACCTGACGCTGAAGGAGACCCACTTCCTCAAGTGGTTCGACACGTACTGCGGCCAGGTGCGCTACATCTTCAAGGGGGACGACGACGTGTTTGTGAGCGTGGACAACATCCTGGAGTACCTGGAGGGCAGCGGGCACGCCAAGGGGCTGCTGGTGGGCGACGTGTTGTTCAAGGCCAAGCCCATCCG
Organism: Gadus macrocephalus; assembly: GCF_031168955.1. Lineage (NCBI taxonomy): Eukaryota > Metazoa > Chordata > Actinopteri > Gadiformes > Gadidae > Gadus > Gadus macrocephalus. The sequence continues at coordinate 3,129,078 of NC_082393.1, forward strand.
GAGGAAGAGCAACAAGTACTACATCCCCGAGGCGCTGTACAACAAGACCTTCTACCCGCCGTACGCCGGCGGCGGGGGCTTCGTGATGGACGGCCCCCTGGTGAGGAGGCTCCACTGGGCCTCGGAGACCCTGGAACTGTTCCCCATCGACGACGTCTTCCTGGGCATGTGCCTGGAGGTGCTGCAGGTGACGCCCGTCAAGCACGACGCCTTCAAGACGTTCGGCCTGGTGAAAAACAAGACCAGCAAGCTGAACAAAGAGCCCTGTTTCTTTAAGGGCATGATCGTGGTGCACAAGCTGCTGCCAGCAGAGCTGCTGCGCATGTGGAATTTGGTCAACAGTGACCTGGTCTGCTCGCGGAAAGTGGGGATCTTATAGCCGGCGGGAAGGGCTCCGAGAGACGGAGCGAGACGAGACTCGAACCGGGACCCGGGAGGAGGAGGTGATGAGGGATGGAGAGGGGATGCAAATGTCACTCTTCAGTTTCCTGGAAAGAAATGCTCCAATTTTTGAGAACATGAAAGTGCATCTTAGTTGTTGTGATCTGGTGGCATCCACTGCATTCAGAGTAAATAATAATAATGTTGATAATAACAATATTGAGTTTTGTAAATATATATATATTTTTTTTTTTTGCATTTCTTTTTGCATTTTATTGAAGGACTCTGAAAACGTTTTCCTGAGGCAAAACGTTGTACCAGGACCACTCTCTGTGGATTATTGACACAAAACCCTCCTTCTAAGCTGCTCCACAAGATGTTGGGACTTTTGCAGCGCCTTGCACATAGCCTTGAATTCAGACTCGACTCTCACCGGTGAAGGGAAATGGCCTCGGTTGAAAAGGAAGAAAATCACTACCGTCTCTCTACCTACCTCGTGTTTCTACCAGTCTTGGGTTTTGGAAGTGGAGACCTGGTAAACATTAACACACTATACAATTCGGTCAGATACACACTCTTCACATTCACACTATGTAATCAAGGTTATAGTGATTTTATTTCTGTTGGTCATCATTGCACTTCTTTTAACCTTAAGAAATACGACTTGATATTGACATTGAGTGACAGACGTTGGATTTATGTTCAAATGTGTTTGCTGTCCACAGATTTGTATTTTTTTGCTGATATACTTGACATGAAACTAGGAAGAGGGTTGACAGTGAAACTGTGAATTAAAAACTACTGCTGGTACTTTTTGGATGACTTGCTAATTTAAACAACCCCTAGTAATGGAACAGGGTGGTTGCGGGGGGGGGGTTAATATTTAATTTAATGTGGGCAACGGAACTGATGCAGTCTTCAGTGATTAGAGTCAAGCGTTTAGGGGGGGGATGAGTAGACTGAACAATGTAAATACGGTAAAAGGAGAATCAAACTGTACAAAGAATCTTTTTTGTAAATAAACCTTCAAAAATCACACAGCCATTGTTATTTCCTTCCCAACAGTCACCACCTAGTTTGGTTTTGCTTTATGCTCCAGTCTCCTGATTAGCTGCAGGTATCGATGTACCACCAACACGAGGTCACCAAACAAAGGCGGCCATGACACTGGATCCAAATGTCGATACTAATGTTGAGCATATCGGTTACCCAGTACTGTATAGATAGTGAAGTTGTTGGAAGATATTAATTGTTGCGCACAATATATGATGTAACAACGGTACATCCCTGAGCGACAGAGTATGAGTTCCCATTGTAATGCCTATTCCGGCTGTGAACAATATATTGCCAGCTGTCTAGTCTATACAATTATTTTAGATATGAAATAATATGATATAATAATTATAATAATAATTTGATCAAAAAGATGTAACTTAACTACATCAAACATTCCACTACTTTCTCTGACAAATCGCAATCATTTCAAAAAATTGTTGCCCTTCAAAGTTGTGGAAGTTTTATGAACAGCCATTTGCAAAGCAGTATTGTTTATCTATAGACTCAGTGTAAGTGAACAGACACACTCACACAGACACAGACACACACACACACACACACACACACACACACACACACACACACACACACACACACACACACACACACACACACACACACACACACACACACACACACACACACACACACACAAAACACAAGGTTATTCAACACAAAAATAAATACAGCGCCCTTATTGTGGCGGAATTGTTCTCTAAGCATTCGTTTCTTTCCTATGAAGACGAGAGGCTACAGAGTAACCGGCCCCTTACTCGTTTAGAGTTTCTCCTGGGATCAGATTAGGAGAGCATCTGTGGGAAAATAAGTACAAAACATAGGCAATATTGACATGCATATACACATATCTATATCCATAGCTATAGATATAGATGAAAGACTATATCATGTTTTACTTATTTGTACTATTGTATGTAAAGATCAACATGAAAGACAACGTATTCACAGTCAAAGGTCATTATCAATAATGTTATCTAAAGAAGACTGTTTTTTAGAATGCAATGTGTTTTGTTCCACTCAAGCGTTAGGTCATTCTCAAATACTCCCGACAAGTGTAAAATAAAAAGCCCAGCATTGAACTAGGCAAACCTAGTAAATTTGAATGCACAAAAGAAGTTAACATTAGCTGTAAGTTGGCCTCTCTCATATCAAATTCCCACTGTCACCTTCTTTCAGAAATGACCCCTTCTATCACACTCTATACAGGCCGGGTACCTGAACTACATTCTGCTTAACCGAAAAACGGGATACATAGCAAACCCTGGCTTTGTTTAGACTTTCCCTAAAGCTTCCACACAAACCCTTGACCGCCTATAGCCAAGGAACAAGGAACCTTAAACCCAACAGAAACAAACATAAGATATACTTTTTTTTCCCCACGAGTGTCGACGATGCAAGCAGAACAAAACACACAACCTCCACTGCGACACACAGGTGAACCTGTCATTATTGGTCCAGGTGTGTGAAAATGTAACATCTCCCGCATCCACATCCACTCATCGTTCGGCTAGCTCCTACAGCTAAACATCTGCTGACCGTTTGGCTAGCTCCTACAGCTAAACATCTGCTGACCGTTTGGCCATCTGCTGACTGTTTGGCTAGCTCCTACAGCTAAACATCTGCTGACCGTTTGGCCATCTGCTGACTGTTTGGCTAGCTCCTACAGCTAAACATCTGCTGACCGTTTGGCCATCTGCTGACTGTTTGGCTAGCTCCTACAGCTAAACATCTGCTGACCGTTTGTCTAGCTTCTAAAGCTATTCATCTGTTGATCGTTTGGCTAGCTTCGAAAGCTCAAACTGGATGGATGACCCGATGTTCACCTCTGTGTGCACGCACAGACCGGCAGCCGCTGGTCTGTCGACAACAGTTCGGTGAAGCCCTTTGGGGTCAGAGGTCTGAGTATTTGTTCTTCTTGTGGGCAACATCAAAAGAAGAGGTGCTAATGGGTGGATTGGTTGAAGTTATTTTTTACGTTCTCGTCGTGTGGTGAAAGTGCTCTTATAACTGTCAACCATAAAATGAGAAGGGAGCGGTTGAACAAAAACTGTAGCTGTAGCCAATGGGTGGGACAGAGGATTTATCAGAAAAAGCCAGAAATGCACACCCCAATTCCAGCTAAGTGGCCTCACGATCAACAGATCGCAAGATTACTTTTTAATGATAGATTTTCTCGTTTTTTCGGTTTATAATGAAAGATTTTCTCCCTCTGTGAATATGAACACCAGGTTTATTGAATTGCAGTCTGAGTTCCTCTGGTTTGGAGGCTACAGCACACCACTCTAAATACTGAAACCATGCCCTTGTTTAAAAGACAACAAACTTGAAAGGAGCCCGTGTGACAGATGGGCCTGTAGCGGACAGGCTGTGTTTAGGCGGCAGTGAGGTGTCAAATTTGCTCAAGGATTCAGCATTTGTTGACTTGTTCAACAGCCAGGAAATGTAGGAACAATCCGAAGGTCTTTGGTTTCAGGCAGCGATAATGTGCAGTAGTGCACAAGTATGGGTTTAATACTTGCTATTCTTGCATTTCATTAATAAAAAAACATGCACACCAATTAACTAATCATCCAATCAACTCAAGACACACAGCAGCATGCCTATGATTCTATGAGGTCTCTGAGGTGAGGACAAAAGCAGATCTCCTGCAGAGGCTGGACAATAGAGTCGTATTCGGTTGAATCCTATTTTCTAATGACTTTCTGTGTAACAAATAGACAAAGATCTTTTCCACTTGTAATATGAAGATAACATCTACTTTAGGTCCAGTTTGCACACAAAAAAAAAAGTTTGCACTGTTTACTTTGGTAACGCGCTCAGCTTTACAAATAGATTGCAGATTAGGATCATATATCTCACTATATCCAGGAGGCATTCACCAGGTAAAATTACCACTCGCTCACCCTCATGAGTTTACACATACACAAGTAATGTAACACTGATTCCCTAAAGCCGAAGGAGAATTCTAAAGTTATTCTATGTCATATTGTATATTCTTCATGTCCATGACTTCCCATTCAAAACCCTCCTCCAAGACATTCCTTGAAGGAATGCATCCTCTGTGTTCCTTCTTTAGGTTTCAGTGATCCCAGAGGCTTTACAGTGTAGTGTGTCCTATAATGTCGGCCTGCGAAGCCCTCTGAGAGACTGAATCCCATTTAGAGCTACGCAAATCAATCTCTCTAGACTTAGTTTCGGGATATTTTGGGGGCTGGCTAAGCCCTGACAGCATGGGGGACTAAGACTGTTTTGCTTGCCAGTCACTAGAGTAAGCTGTCCTTCTCCCTCTTTACCCTCCGTCTCTCCCGCTCTCTGAAACGCGTGCATAGTACTGCTCTGGAACACCGTGCCAGGGACAAAGCTCCATTGTTGGGTGCTCTTGAAGCGGTATAGTTGGTTAGGGCTCTTTTTACACCAGCTAATGACTCAGTATAGTCAGTTGCATTTTCTCAACCGCTCTCCACAATGGGCATTTCACGCCCCTTTATCTGATCTCGTTCAATTGTTGGAGGAGTTTGACAAATTAAATAGTTTCTCTGATAACCGGACTATGAACAAGGTTGACATGAGTGCCGTCCATGGAAGGTTGAACTATACATTTAGGTTACTTCGTAAGGGAGGCATGACACCACAGAATAAACTGCAACGATCTCGGTCCCCGGACTAGTTTGGTGATGGTGGTAGTGGTGGCATTCACCAAGCCATCTGTGGGGGCTCCTGCACAGGCACCTTCTTGGACAAAGCTCCGTGGTCAGATATCGGGTCTACAAGGACAGCCCAACCCCGTCCTCCGCAGACATCGGTCTGGAAGACGCGCCAAGTGCATTAAGCTTAACGCAATGATCCAATTCTCGGACAGTTCTACAGCAGAGGAGAACAAACTATAGAGCTGCAGGCACTGCATTTTGGTCGACTTCATTTTAACACAATCAAACTCAAGATTGAATGCACTGAAGAAATGTACATTTTAAACTCGAGATGTGCAGTTGGACTGAATCATTCGATCCTTTTGTTAAAATAATGATTTCGATGCACGATCAGAATGTTTAAATAAATATGGTAATTGCTGTCCCAATGACTTCAAGCCTACAGGCAATATAAATATCCAATGATGTCTGTACACTCTTGTTGGCCAACATATCTATAGATTGGAATTGATAAGGTAACACTAATTAGTTCTTCCCAGATATGATTGTTACCTTGTAAAATGTACAGTAAAGAAGCAAACAAGTCCTCAATATAGACATGTTGAAAAATTCCTAACTAAAAAGGCTAACATCAATTGTCCTCCATGATAAAATGAATCACTGACTTCAAAAAATATCAAGACAACTTCCTAATTGCAATGAATGAGATGGATGTAACCAAAAAACAGACGTCTAGTGGTAAACCGGAACCACTGTATGGCAATAACGGAAATTATAAATACCAAAGCGGTAATACCAAAGCCTGTATCCGCTTGGATATTGCATGATAGATCATGCCATATTTCCAATACCAACTAAACAGCCTTATACTAATTACGAGTCATAATTCATAAGCTGTAGGCCTCCTTTACATATGTTGGGATTTTGACAGAATTGTATATATTTTTTTCCGAACGAATCATTAAGTTAATAGCTCCTATTGCAAGTCAAAGTTGTTGACCATTTGAGGCTGGGTCTTTTTAGTAACAATGATCCATAGGACTGGGTCGTTGCACACCGTGACGGTAGAATACTACCACCAAGCGGTATATACAACTGCAACGATGTCAACAGTGCAGTACGCCAACCGCCATCTAGTGGCAACACATCATTTGGCACTTTCCGATAGTTAATGAGTTACGTTTAAGTGCCCCATGCTTTTGATTATTTTCCTCGTAACATTTTGCAACTGAACTACTTAGCATTCCACTTGTATTGGACTGTTTATTGAAGACTAGGGTAGAATTGAGGGTACAAACGCCTGGAAAAACGTTGCAAAATAAGCTCAGTAATATGTTATCAGGTCAGACACTCTGAATTCACAACAATGAGGACTTGAGACATTTAAAAATCACCACTTACAAGGGTTTAATCACATGAAAACCTTTACATTTTCAGATGGGAAAATTAGTCAATGCACTACAAATATTTTATGTTACATATCTGCGCAATATCATGGACTAGTCCCCAGACTCACATTGACTGCCGCCCGAAAATTCATAAACTCTTCAACAAGAGCCTATACACCCCATCCATCAAGTCCCAACTTCTCTGTCAGTTACAAAATTCCTTGCACATTACACAGTAAAATTCCTGCAACTACAGCTTAGCTAAATATAACAAAAACGTTGGGGATACAACACGCACAAAAAGTAAAACAAAATTATACAGTTTATTTAATGTACAAGGTGTATCTGAAAAGGCAGGGAAACTTTGCGGACAGCAACTCATCTTACTATTGGGGTAAGAAAAAAAAAGAAAGAAAAAAAGCAGAAAACTTTCCGGGGGCTGAAAGAGGCCGATAACTGAGACCTAACCGCCCTCCCACCATGGAGGGAGGGGCGTGTGGAGGGGTGGGGGTTGAAATGCCCACCAACAATTAAATATATAACAATGCTTTCTGGAATGTCCAACGGCTCTTAAAAACTGATGAAAACCAGAGTCCATTCAACAAGTAAAATAGACGCTTAGTCATCAAACTTGATCTTCTTTCCCTGGGGCTTGGCGCCGAAAGCTCCGCCGCCACCACGACCTCTACCACCTGGGGAGATAGACAACCGCCGTCAACTCACAATCCAGACTTTATCATTTAAAAACAAAACTTTGTATTCCATTGAGTCAATAGTTCATGTTCCGAGCTTACCTCCGAAGCCGCCGCCGCCGCGACCTCCGAAGCCTCGGCCGCCTCTATCTCCGCCCCTTCCACGGCCACCGCCGCCGCGTCCGCCGAAACCTCCGCCACCGCGACCCCCAAAGCCGCCGCCGCCGCGTCCGCCTCCGAAACCACCGCCGCCGCCACGGCCGCCGCGCCCGCCACGGAAGCCGCCGCTCTCGCCCTTGGGCCGGGCGTAGTCGAGGGTCACCCTGGTGCCGTCCACCTCTCCCTCCGCCATGGCCTCTTTGGCCGCCTTGGCGTCGTCCTCCGTGTCAAAGTCCACGAAGCCGAAGCTAATGGCGCGGAGGAGAAGGTGGTTTAGCTTCAGCCGTACACCTCGAGTTGCAATTGAAGCTCTGAATAGCTTTTTTACATTCCGTAATTCAAATATAATCTATATCAATCATTAAGATGGATTTCCATAAATACGACCAGTGATTTCCATAAAACAGTTCCTGTGGATTTTTGTTTCACATCAGACATTGGTGACTCCCACAAAGGTTTAGGGAGCCACCTGATTAAATGCGACTTGATCTACTTCTCTTTTAAAGTCCGACCCGCCATTAGTTGACGAGGGGAGGTTGCGAGAAGATGAGACGGCAGCGAACAGGCCTCCGTGACGTACCATTTAGATGCTCCCGTCTCCCTGTCTGTGACCACCCTGGAGCTCACGGCTCCCTGGAAGGCCTCCCTCAGGGACTCATCCGTGGTGTCCTCAGAAAGACCCTTGACGAACAGGACTTTGGTGGGACCTGGGGTAGAAGAACAGCATAACGGGTCAAGACATGCGACTGTGAGCCTGAACACCCCGCCCATATAGTGGTCGTTTTAAGAGCACACCAACACTAGCTTTAATCCCAATCTCCTGAGATTTTCCCCAAATCCTAATTTAAGTAACGTACCTGATTTGGCTTGGCCTCCGTCTCTGCTTTGGCAGAACTCCAGTCGGACCGAGCGCCCCTCAATGTCTGTGTTGTTGAACTCCTCCAGGGCTGCCTTTGCATCCTCCATGTTCTCAAAGTCCACAAAGGCGAAGCTGCACAGGGAAAAGAGTCAAACGTATTAGTAAGTTACAATCTAATAAGAGCCTCCGGGAGACACGGCACTAAATCATTCATCATCATAAATGATTTACGATTTATTTTTCCTATGTACAAACAACTAGTTTGTACATCTGTTAAACAACTAGTTTGACTTGCACGCTTTCAAATTAAACTAACTCAGTCCACCGTTCTGCGAGTTCCTTGGCCTTCTAAGAATGTACCAGCGATTGAGGATAGAACCGGCATACGAGACAAGGCCGGCACCGAAGACATAGCATTGGCTTTATTCTACCTCCAAACATACAAACACGAGTACCGAGCAACCACGTGTATGCCAAGAAATGGAGGGAAAAGAAATAATTCAGTCAACAGCGCCCCCTGCAGGTGGAGGCACCAGCTTGTAACACGCTGCCTCATATGTTCAGTTCCGTTATGCCAAGACAACTATTTTGAATTCGCCTTACCCCTTGGGTTTGCCGTTGTTCTGGGGAATCCTAATTGATGTGGCCTTCTCGAACGTCGCTTGAAGTGCCTCTTCTGTGGCGTTGAACGAAAGATTGTTGACCATCAGGGTTTTGCACGGTGCGGCTCCTCCAGCTCCACCTGAGAAAGGGGAACAAGCCCGTTAGCGCCGTGGGGTTAAGGGGTCCGGAACCCACAAGTGACCAGCTCAGGCTACCATCTACCCCAAGAGGCCAAACCACTTGAAATGCGTACCTGGGGCTCCCATCTTGCCCCTCTGGCTCTTGTCTCCGACGAAGTCGACTGTGATGGTGCGTCCCTGGACCTCCGCGCCCTGGGATACTTCCAGCATCCTGTCGGCCTCCGCCTCTGTCTTGAACTCGATGTAAGCGATTCTGTCAACAAAAGGATGCCAGGTTAGACATTTGAAAGTGTACATACAATAAACTTGGTCAAATTGATCTCAACTCTTAAGCTGAGAATGTACCAGCGATTGAGGATAGAACCGGCATACGAGACAAGGCCGGCACCGAAGACATAGCATTGGCTTTATTCTACCTCCAAACATACAAACACGAGTACTGAGCAACAGCATGTATGCCAAGAAATGGAGGGGCGAGATTGGTTCTATTCACCACATGGTCAATAAATAAACCATGAGTCTTTTGGGGACGGACTCACCCTCGGTTTCCACCTGACTGGCCTTCGGGTACTCTGATGTCAACGGCACTCTCAAAGCCCTCCTTCAGGTCGTCAGCCGTACAGTGGAAGGGAAGGTTCTTCACGAACAGTGTCCTTGAGTCCCTATCTGAAAGGACAGAACAGCAAGTCAACAAACCTTTTCCGCAACACTAATTCAGGCTTTCCCAAAAGGCATCAACACTAGAGGACCAGACCAGTTCTACGAGTTCCCTGGCCTTAGAATGTACCAGCGATTGAGGATAGAACCGGCGTACGAGACAACGCCGGCACCGAAGACATAGCATTGGCTTTCTTCTACCTCCAAACATACAAACACGAGTACTGAGCAACCACGTGTATGCCAAGAAATGGAGGGCACGCCATTTACAGACTCAACAGTCCTTCATATAAACCCAGTCGTGTTGAACCATGAATCGTTACCTTTTTTGTCATTGGGGCCTGCTTCTTTGCTGCGGGCTTTGTCTAGCTTGATCTCCTGACCCAGAACTTTCTTGCCGCTCAACTCCATGGCCTTCTGCATGTCCTCCTCAGAGTTGAAGTCCACGTAGCCGAACCGCCTGTTCAGAGCAAGACAACAAACCATCAATACACCGCTTCTGGATACAGATCACGTTTAAGAACGCGTCGGGAAAACACTGATGCTCCAGCTATACCATGGAAGACACGTCTAAGCTCATGTTAAATTACACATACTAGCCACCGTTCTACAAGTTCCTTGGCCGTCTAAGAATGTACCAGCGATTGAGGATAGAACCGGCATACGAGACAAGGCCGGCACCGAAGACATAGCATTGGCTTTATTCTACCTCCAAACATACACACACGAGTACTGAGCCACCACGTGTATGCCAAGAAATGGAGGGAAAATAAATAATTTTGTTCCAACAGCGCCCCCTGCAGTCGGGGGGTGCTCCCACATGCTGACTCATACGTACTTGGAGGCACCTATCCTGACGTCGGCGACCTCCAGGCTCTTCTTTGAGAAGAAGGTCCTCAGGGCATCCTTGAGCTCATCGAACTCCTTCTCTGAATTCAAGTTTCCCACAAATAGGCAGAAGGCTGCAGAGGAAGGAAACAGCGAAAGTCAGCTTGGTTTGCGTGCGGTTGAGGGGTTAAGAGAGACCCGACAAGACTCAGAACATTTTATAAAAGGTGACATCAAAGATATCAGTATTAAGTCCCTTGTGATCATCACTGGTTGTCATGCGATAGTAATACGGTTTTTTGGGATTCAGTCTTACGTTCTCCTTCTGTTGCCTTGACCTTCTTGGCAGGTGGCGTTTCCTTTTTGTTGTCTCCCTTTCTTTTGCCAGCTGCTGGCGTTTCTGCAAAACAAAACGTTAAATTTAGAGATATTGTCCTGCATAGTCCAGTAGGCATCAAGAGAACACGGCAGAAGTGCCGAGATAACCACTTGTGTATTTCAGCTTCAGATCCTATGAATGGGGATTAAGCTGTGGTCTTTCATTCGCCATAAACTCACCCTCTTCATCATCATCTTCATCGTCATCTTCCTCATCATCATCCTCCTCTTCCTCAGACTCCTCCTTGGCCTTCACCATGCCAGCCTTCTTGGCCTTGGCGGGGGCTGGAGCGGTGTCCATCTCCTCCTCGGATTCTGAGGGGTGAAATGGCGGCTCGTGTTAGTGACCCATTAACCCAGACGGGCAAACATTTACTCTGCCAGCGAGAGAATGTCAGAATACTCAAAAGAGGTTGACTTCACAGACAGTCAGAATTAAGTCCCTTTGTTGTTCATCACATGCAGGTATCAGCGGGCAGATATATTCCTCACTACAAATGTCCTTCAATGAGCACGAATACACACCCTCCTCCTCGTCGTCTTCCTCAGACTCCTCGGCAGCGGGGGCTGCCTTGGCGGCTGGCTTCGCTGCGGCCTTCTTTGGTGGTGGGGCCTCTTCCTCGGACTCATCTGGAACGTCAGGGTTTTGATGAGTCAATGGGCTCATTGTCACAATTTACATCCGAGGTGCGGGCATAGAATGTACCAGCGATTGAGGATAGAACCGGCATACGAGACAACGCCGGCACCGAAGACATAGCATTGGCTTTATTCTACCTCCAAACATACATACACGAGTACTGAGCAACAGCATGTATGCCAAGAAATGGAGGGGTAACTTATATTACAATGGTATGCAAGCACCCAACAGACATCGATCCTAAATCCACCCTTTAAGTGCCTTACATCCGGACGGTACAAGGAGATCATGAATGAGTGCTTACCATCTTCCTCATCATCCTCCTCTGAAGATTCCTCCTTCTTTGCAGGGGCGGCTTTGGCCTTCACTGGGGTCTTCTTGGGTGGGGGGGCCTCCTCTTCTGACTCTATAGAAGTAAAATTCATTGTTAATGGAGATGCATTGATTAAAATCAGCCTCAAAGTCAAAGGGCACTTCACTTCAAAATATACGTCAATATTAATTAGTTACCAGATTCATCTTCGTCATCATCCTCCTCGACTTCTACTTTGGGGGCTGCTTTGCCATTTTTAGCTGGGGTTGCTTTGACTGGTGTTTTCTTCACTGCCTTTGGTGGAGGAGCCTGGGTTGGAAGGGGAAGCGTTAAAAATAAATCTGCTTTGTCATGTCAAACATGGATAAACAAATTTAACCGGAAACCTATCAAAATCCCACTGCTTACCGCTTCCTCCTCGCTGCTCTCCTCTTCCTCGCTGGACTCTTCCACCTCCTTTGGCGGCGGGGGTGCCTTCTTCTTTGGTGTCGCCTTTTTAGCGGCCTGTTGTCGAAGAATACACGAAATTAACTCTTTATGAACAATAAAAAAAAGACATGAAAGTGAATAAATACAGAAGGGGCTTAATGGTGCGTCTTGGCCTGGCCGAGATGTAGTTCCAGGTGCGCCGCTGACATTCGGCGCACGCGCCAGACCCACGTGGAGCACACGGGGACCCTGAGCTAACTAGCATGTTAGCTCGCCAGGCGTTTTAAAAACACACACGAGGGATGGTGACTTTCAGTGGCATTTAAATCTGCACCAACAACCGCCACACCTCTATAATGAATCAAATGCACAAACGCCAACACAAACCACGGGCCACGTTTAATTAGTATGCCAGATTAAGATAATGATTTTATCCGGAAGGGAAAGGTTGTATTCCGTAGGTGCATGATGCTAGTGCTAATAGCAGGCCGTCCAACACGTGTCGTTTATTACAATACAATAACGGTTTTATAACAACGTTGATAAAGGAAGACGACACCAGTCATATTTCTATCAAAACACCATAGGCGTCCGGGGGTTAAGGGACTTTAAGCTCAAAACCCCTGCGTCGACGGAACGCAGGTAGGCCATTTTGCGGGGCCGGCTGAGTAAGGGCCTGGCGGAGCACGAAGGGGGAAATCAAATCCAACATGGCTGATCGGGCCATGTTAAAGTGCTCACATTCAATGTGCGTTATGGCCTCATTGTCGTTTTCGAGCAGTGGTAAGCGCCTCTTTGGACCACGGTGCATCACTATAACTATACACACGTCGATACAACATTTCTTATTACACTCACTATATTATTACAATAATTACAGCCAAAATGTCTATGCCCTGATTTAGATTTTTTAAAACTGCACAACGCATTAACTTCAGGGACAAGGCCGTTCTTTGCAAGCGTAACCCACAGCATTAACCCATTAAAAAAATATCAAAATAAATGATAAATCAATAGCTGGAATAAGCCTTACCTTTGCTGCTAACTTCACCATGTTGATCCTTTAGTAATTTACTTGGAGATAGTGACTATACGGGTTGAGATGAATGCACGTGGTACTGCTATCTTCGTTGGGCATTCAGATAGAAAGACAGAAAGTCCGGAGACGCGCTTAGTACTGCCCTGCTCTCAGCGCGCTCCCAAAACCCCGCCCACACCGCGTTCTCCTCGAATCACATCTCGCACACATGCCTGCGCATTTGGTGTCATTGCCCCTAGGTCCGCCTGCATGTGGAACACATGCTTTAATTTATATGCATTACTATTTCTAAATACATACATATAAAGCCCAGTTAAAATTTGACGATGCAACGAATTTTCCGGCACATTTTGATATGCACATTCGTTGATATGTGTAATGAGCGCTACAGGATATTGCCTTCATATAGCAACATCTCAACAATCCTTTTCTTAATTCAGGTTCTTGTTCGTCATCAATAACAGCTGTTTACTTCCACCACGTGGTTTGCTGGCGACCATCAACCATGTGCATAATCGATGTGTTTCAAGCATGTGCTGGGATGCATGCATGTGGTTCAGGAAGTAGATCGGGTTGGCTGAAAACCGGAAGGTTGCTAGTTCGATCCCCGGCTCCTGCTATTTGAGCGTTCAGTGTCCCTGAGCAAGACCCCTAACTAACCAACTCTGCCGATGAGCTGGTCGTCTCCACCTTTTTGTACCAGGCACCATTTGTAACAATAAAACATCAATCAACATTAAAATAGAATATCGTTTTATTAAACTTTCAAATAAATATACAATTACACATGTAAAGTAAATGACACCATAATTAAAAGCCATCTCCATTAGTTTCTTCCAGCATGTCCTTCTGTTATAAAGGGTTTCTGCACTCACTGTCAAATACATTTTAAATCCATGCTTTTTGTGCCACATGTTTAATGAATGAACCTCTTGCTGTGGGCTTTGGCAATGAGTCATGTGACTATATGGGTTAAGGTGAATGCACGTGGTCCCCGTTGGGCTTTCAAATAGCAAGACAGAAAGTCCGGAGACACGCTTGATCTCAGCGCGTTCCCCAAACCCCGCCCACACCGCGTTTCCCTCCAATCACATCTCGGCCACATGCCTGCGCAGACCCCTAGGTCTGCTGCATGGCGAACACATGAGGTTTTGATTTGTTAACATTACATTTCGAATATAAAGCCCAGTAAACTTCATTACGATGCAGCGACTTTTCCGGCACATTTTGATATGCTCATTCGTTAATATGTGTAAAGACCGCTTCAGGATATTGCCTTCATATACCAACATCTATCCCCAATCATTTTTCTCAGTTCAGGTTCTTGTTCGTTACCAATAACAGCTGTTTACCTCCAACACGTGGTTTCGCTGGGTGTACGCGGCCATCAACCATGTGGGCGTGCATAAGCATGCGTAGTACTAGTCCAAGACTAGTTTTACTTCATTTGTTACAATTAAACAACATCAAAAGGGAAAAAGGTTTGATTATCTTTCGTATATAGGCTATATATATATATATATTTTTTTACAATTACACAAGTAAAGTAATTGACACCATAATTAAAAGCCATCTCCATTAGTTGGTTACCTTTTCCTTCTGATATAAAGGGTTTCTGCACTCAATGTCAAATACATTTTAAATCATGCTTTTTTGCACTACATGTTTAAAGATGAAACCTCTTGGTGTAGGCCTAGGCAATTTGAGGTAATCTGTCAAGCCCACTTGATGATACTTAATCCCACCAGGCAGTCATTTGTACCATAAATTGCAATCAAGCCTTGCTTTTTTGTTCTTCCTCAAATAGTCCTATATAACATTTTCTGTCACTCTATAATCAAAGTATATAAGTCAGATATGTAATGACAACAGTCAGCAGTCATTCCTGATTCCTTTAGCAGCCCCTTGGTCAGTAGGTTAGGCCTTTAAGCTCCCTTGGGAGTACAGGCCATCGATGAATCCCCTCTACCCTCTCCATTCTTGTGACTTCCCATCCAGTTGTTGCCAAGCCAGCCCTTTCGCCCTTCGATCCTGTTCAGGGCTTCTTCTCCAGGTGGTTCTAGGTATTCCCCCCTCCCCCTCCTCCTGATTTGGTTTTCCATTGTTAGGGTGGCATTTGAGAAGGTGTTGGGCCAATAGATTTCCCAGGAGGTGTCGTAGGCAGCGGTTGGTGAATGTCGGTAGCCTGTTGCAAAAAAGGCCAGCTTACATGCAAAGCCGCTCTGGAGGATGAATTGGAGACAGGAAAGGTGGCCGGGATAGCTCTGGGGACCGGCGACATAGGAGGAGCCTATCAGGAGGTAGAGGACGGAGGAGGAGCCTATCAGGAGGTAGAGGACGGAGGCGGAGCCGTTCAGGAGGTAGAGGACGGAGGAGGGGCCGCCCAGGAGGTAGAGGATGTAGGCGGAGCCTATCAGGAGGTAGAGGACGGAGGCGGAGCCTATCAGGAGGTAGAGGACGGAGGAGGAGCCTATCAGGAGGTAGAGGACGGAGGCGGAGCCTATCAGGAGGTAGAGGACGGAGGAGGAGCCGTTCAGGAGGTAGAGAACGTAGGCGGAGCCGTTCAGGAGGGAGAGGACGGAGGCGGAGCCTTTCAGGAGGCCGGCTTCGTAGGAGCAGCAGTTCAGGAGGTAGAGGACGGAGGAGGAGCCTATCAGGAGGTAGAGGACGGAGGCGGAGCCTATCAGGAGGTAGAGGGCGGAGGCGGAGCCTATCAGGAGGTAGAGGACGGAGGCGGAGCCGTTCAGGAGGTAGAGGACGGAGGAGGAGCCTATCAGGAGGTAGAGGACGGAGGCGGAGCCGTTCAGGAGGTAGAGGACGGAGGCGGAGCCGTTCAGGACTGGTACGTGCTGTAGCTGGGATCCTTGACCAGGACCTCTGGAGCCATAAACCAGGTAGAGGACAGAGGCGGAGCCTTACGGAGGTAGAGGACGGAGGTGGAGCCGTTCAGGAGTTAGAGGACGGAGGCGGAGCCTATCAGGAGGAAGAGGACGGAGGTGGAGCCGTTCAGGAGGTAGAGGACGGAGGCGGAGCCGTTCAGGAGGTAGGCGGAGCCCATCAGGAGGTAGAGGACGGAGGCGGAGCCGTTCAGGAGGTAGGCAGAGCCTATCAGGAGGTAGAGGACGGAGGAGGAGCCGTTCTAGAGGCCGGCCATATGGGCGGAGCCATTCAGGGGGCTGGCCAAGTAGGCGGAGCCGTTCTGGAGGCTGACGACGTAGGAGTAGCCGTTTTCGAGGCCAGCCACCTAGGAGGAGCCGTTCAGGAGGTAGAGGAAGTAGGAGGAGCCGTTCAGGAGGTAGAGGAAGTAGGAGGAGCCGTTCAGGAGGTAGAGGAAGTAGGAGGAGCCGTTCAGGAGGCCGGCCAGGTAGGCGGAGCCGTTCAGGGGGACGGCAGAGTAGGCGGAGCCTAGTCCCTGGGAAGATAAAGTTGGACTAACATGGTCAACATCTGCACCTGTATCTCATTGAAGAACATGCACACTTCCGACAATATCAGTCCATTCAACTGCAACACAACAATTGTTGGGGTAAGGGTTACTCACGCGGGAAGCATCCACCCATAACCATGTCCTCGTCATCGCCTTCCTCAGCGTTCTCCATGGCAGGAGAACGCTGGTCGTACTGGGTTAGCTGAGGACAAGTCCGGCAGAGTGCCCGTTTCGTGACTCCCTAGGTGCTCATCGACCATGGACTGATCCTGGTCGATCATCTCCTTGAGCTCCTTGCTGAAGCTACACAGGTGATAACAGAAACATTAATGCAACACTTGTTACGAAAGCAGGGAGACAGCCCATATTACAACTATTATACGACTTCTACAGAAACAATGATTAAGATAAGCGATAATCTGTTCACTAACCCACCCTCTTTGCCCTCCGTCTGCACACTTTGTCATAAGGACCCTTAGCAGAGATGTCTCACCTCTCATGGAGACGATCTGCTGTGAAGTAGGGGTGTCCCAGCAGCTTGGAGCAGCTCCACCCGTCCACTGGATCGATCCTCACACGGCGACGGAGCCGTTCAGTGGGCTGACGACCTGGGAGGAGGCATTCAGGGGGCACGCCAAGTAGGAGGAGCCGTTACCGGGGGGTGCGGCCACGTAGGTGGAGCCATTCCGGTGGCCGGCCACGTAGGATGAGCCGTTAAGGAGGCCAGCCAAGTAGACGGTGCCTAGTCCCTGGGAAGATAAAGTGGGACCAACATGGTCAACATCTGCACATGCGTCTCATTGGACAAGAAGAAGCGAGAAAATACACTTCAACAATAATAGTCCATTTAACTAAAAGTGGATTGGAGCTGAAAAATGTTACCCAGTGAAAATATCATTGGGTATCACCTGCCACACAACAAGGTTCAGGGTTAGGGTTACTCACACGGGAAGCATCCAATCGTCACCATGTCCTCGTCACCGCCATCCCAGGCGTTCTCCACCAAAGGACTGCAGCGTTCGCAACGTAGGCGGAGCCCGTTCAGGACGCCGGCAGCGAAGGCGGAGCCGTTCAGCGGGGCCGGCCTCGAGGGCTGATCGGTTCAGGACGCCGGCAGCGTAGGCGGAGCCGTTCAGGAAGGGCGTTTGATGGGACGGCTGACGGGGTCTCGGAGGGTTCGGGCAGAGTCTCTGCGGTGCTCTGCACTGTTCATCTATTTGGATGAAACAACAGAAAAATTGCAAGTAAGAAGGAGTGAACGTCCAGGAAGAATACACACATTGCATCATGAATATATATATTTTGGATTGTAAGTATGTCTTTAGTGTGTGCTGGCTGTCCGTCCTGTTTGAATATGTTTATGACAATATTAATTATTTTTGATAGAAATGTGGTTTCAAATGAGCTAATTGCATAACCAGCGTTAAACGTTAGCTGTAGGCATCAGTCTATTTTGGTATAGAAAACATTACAAACACTGCAAATATAGGCCAGCTGCCAGTGTAGTCAATCTTTGCGTAAAGCTAAAAAGAGTCATAACAGTAGATAATAACTTAAATAACAAAGTGGGGAGGACTAATTATCCATCTTCGTGATAACCTCCTCCATCTGATCCCTGGCTGTGCTGCCATGTACCAGAGCATGCCTTCACCTCTGGTCCTACCTGCCCGTAGTAGCGTCCGATCTTCCAATCAGCACTTCTCAGGAAGCCTGGGGTGAGGACGAGCCCCGCCTCCTCTCCTCGTCACCTGGCATGCTGGACCCCCCTAACCTGCCCCCCCCCGTGCCTACACCATCGGGGCGACTCTGGAGAGGAACTGGCGCCGGAATGCTCCGATGGCGCTTCTGAGAATGTTTCTTATCCCCTTCCCCTTGGGTTTCTCCTTCTTGTCCTTCCGCCGAGTCCCTGGGATGATAAAGTGGGACCGACATGGTCACCATCTGCACATGTATCTCATTGACAACACGTCTACAATATCAATCCATTCAACTCAAAGTGTATTTGAGGGGAAAATTGTTAAACCCTGAAAATATCAATTGTAGTTGTTGCGTTGAAGGTTATCAACTGCAACACAACAAGGGTTAGGGTAAGGGTAACTCACAAGGGAAGCATCCACCCATCCCCGTGTCCTCGTCATCGCCATCCCAGGCGTTCTTCACATCAGGACTGCGGCGCTCTTCCTCCACTGGCATTCCTATTGGAGGCTGCTAAAGAACGGGACAACAGTTTTAAAGAATGAAAACACACTTGAATATTTCTCCTGAAAAGCTGTGTTTGGCTGTGTTTATGCCGAGTCTTACTTGGGTAGCTGAGGACAGGTCCGGTAGAGTCCCTGGGTTCTCAGGATGATCCTGGTCGACCATGAGGGCGTCGGACTGATCCGGGTCGACCATGAGGGCGGCGGACTGATCCGGGTCGACCATGAGGGCAGCGGACTGATCTGGATCGACCATGAGGGCATCAGACTGATCCGGATCGACCATGAGGGCGTCGGACTGATCCTGGTTGACCATGAGGGCGTCGGACTGATCCTGGTTGACCATGAGGGCAGCGGACTGATCCTGGTTGACCATGAGGGCAGCGGACTGATCCGTGTCGACCATGAGGGCAGCGGACTGATCCGGGTCGACCATGAGGGCAGCGGACTGATCCGGGTCGACCATGAGGGCAGCGGACTGATCCGGATCGACCATGAGGGCAGAGGACTGATCCTGGTCGACCATCTCCTTGAGCTCCTTGCTGAAGCTACACAGGTGATAACAGAAACATTAATGCAACACCTGGTATGAAACAAGGGAGACAGCCCATATTAGAACTATTATACGATAAACTGCAAAAACAATGACTAAGATAACCCACATTTGTTCACTAACCTACCCACTTTACCCTCACTATGCACAGAGGACCCATAAGATGTCTCACCTCTCATGGAAATGATCAGCCGTGAAGTAGGGGTGTCCAAGCATCTTGGAGCAGCTCCACCTGTCCACTGGATCCATCGCCAGACATAGCTGAAACGTACACACAGAACAAAGAGTTATCGCTTGGGGAGACAAATGAAAACACGGTTACAACATGTAAGGTCCACACTGACAGGTTCTCTATGACAGTGTCTCCTCAACTCCGATGAAAGACGGAATGGTGTCAGTGGGTACTGGTTAGCTAAAGCCATGAGCAGCCCATTCCCTTCCTCCTCACACCATCTCCGCTCTGGACGGGCCAACCTCCTCCAGCATCCGAGGACGAGGCTCTGAATTATGGGCGATCGCGCCTTCGGCTCAGCTGCACCAAGTCTGTGGACTGCTCTCCCTGACCATCTAAGGGCCCCACAGACTGAGGATTCTTTTAAAAAAAGGCCTAAAACCCCATCTTTTTAGAAAAGGCTTTGGCTAAACTGCTATTTTAAACTATTCTTTTTTTTCTGTTATTTTTTCTTTTTAATCTAGTTAGTCTTTTATGTTGTATTTCTTTTAATGTGCATTGTAGCACTTTGAGGTCATTAAGTTGACGTAAAGTGCGTTATAAATTAAATTGATTATTATTATTATACTATGTGTAGGCTGTGCAGCTACAAACACCCCGCTTACCTCCATGAGTTGAGTCAGCAGGGGCTCTGAGGTGTTGTACTTCTCGAACAGGTCGCTGGGAGGATTCCCTTTGGGCAGTGGCTCCACCGGGAATCTCTGGTAGGCATAATACTGCTGCTCTTGGTGGTCAGTGAGAGGCCCTGGTGGGGAAATGTGGGGGTTAGAACATTCCAGCAAAAGAGTGCAAGTCCAGGCACAAGACACTTATTGCATCATGAATATATAGTTTGTTTTGTACGTCTGGGGAGTTGGAACAGCAATGTAGGCCAACTGCCTGTGTGGGTAATCTTTGAGTCAGACTAAAGAGGGTTGTAACAGTACCTGATGACTGAAATAATAAAGGAGGGGGGAGTACTCACCCACTTTCATGATCACCTCCTCGATCTGACACCTTACTGTGGTACCCATGAGGAAGGGCTTCCCAGTGGCCATGAATGCGATGGTGCATCCGAGGGCCCACACATCAACACATCTAAAAGAAGAAGCAGAACACACCACGATGTAGCAGCAGTGCTAAACACAGCTCAAACCAACGAGGGCCGTACAGCTGTAGTCGAGTGCCCTCCGCTTGAAGATGCTCACGTGCTGTAGCTGGGATCCTTCACCAGGACCTCCGGTGCCATGAACCACAGAGTGCCTTCACAGGACGTCCGCGGCAGGGAAGCACCGCCCGACAGCCGCGCACAGCCGAAGTCCGCCAGCTTGACCACTCCCGAACGCGACACCAGCACGTTGTCGGGCTTGACGTCTCGGTGGATCATCTGGTTGAAACAACAATCAGAACGTTTTGAAGTAAAAAAAAAAATGATGCTTGAAATTTGGGCCTCTTGCATTAAGTTGATTAGGAGTCCATATTTACGTGGTGACTGTGAACGAACTCCAAGGCCCTCAGCATCTGGAAGGTGTACTTCCGGATGACCAGGCTGTCAAGGGCGCGCTGCTTCTGATCCAGCTCATCCATGATGCTGCGTTCCAGCAGCTCGAAGATGGCCATCAGGTTGCCCTGGTGGGTGAACACCTCCAGCAGCACCACGATGTTCTCGTGCTTCAACACCTGTTCACCAGGGAGAGGTGGCGCAGGTGTTGGCGAGCACTGGATTCAGTCATCTTCTCATTCACAACTCTTGCATGTATACAATGCAACAACTCTTATGAAGGGCGTAGCCAGGATATTATTTGTGTGACGGCCAGCTCGGGCCAGTCTTATATTTGGGGGGGCACTTGATTGTCAATATAATAGTCCATATATTTCATTTTAGACCGTTTCCGTTCAGGATTTATTTATTTATTTTCATATTCGAGGGGGGGCAACCTCTGACCAGGGGGGCCATAGCCCCCCCTGGCCCCCATGAGGCTACGCCCCTGCATATATGCTACACATATGCTCAAATAATTCAGGTGTCATTGCGAACAGTAATATTTACATACATATAAATCAGATAAATCACATACACAAGCAGAGAGAAATATAATATTATAATATTATATTTTAGGGTTGCTTTCAAAAGTCTGACCCACTACGGTCTGTAGGTGAGGCCCCTAACACTAGGTGGCGCCCCCTCTACGCTTTGTAGAGGCCCCTAACACTAGGTGGGGCCCCCACTACGGTCTGTAGTTGAGGCCCCTAACACTAGGTGGGGCTAGAGATCCTTACCGACAGAGGCGCGAGTTCCCTCTGAAAGATGTACTCCATGTCATCCATTGGACTGAATCTCTTCATGGCGTAGATGTCACCAGAAGAGACGTGTTTGCACTTGACGACCTGGCCGAAGCCCCCGGCGCCAAGAATTCCCAATACTTCGTAGTTCTCCATCGTTGAAATTGAATTTGAGGTAAATTCAAGAATTCTAGCCTGTAGGAAAAGAGAGGGCGAAACATTTAGGATTATGGTTACGGACGAAATGACAACGCTGAAGAAACTTCGTCTGTCCGACTGTTGTGCAACTTTTATTGAACATATCATATCGCATGACACACAGCATACACCCGACAACATGATACCACTATTATGAGTTAGTTATAGGATATTGAAATACCATAATATTCAATAATTGATAATAATTTTACTCGATGAGGATATTTGCCTACCTGTCGCTCGAGAGGTTCAAGAAGAATCGAGAAAAATCTGGTTCCGGCCGGCTTATGTTGCCTTTGAGTTCTGTTACTAACCCTAACGTCATAATGAGGGAGCGCGTCCTCGAGGACCCCGACTTGTCACCAGTTTATGATTACAATTAATAAATTAAATTGATTGCAAGTGCAAAAAAACTTACTCTTGCTGCATTCATTGAGTTTCAATGTTAAGCGAAAACGCAATGACCCATTAATCATAGGTCAGTTTTTTATGTTTGGATGCTTCAAAATATGCATTTTTATCATGCATCTTTTGCACTTTGCACACCCCTTAGGTGTTAACAAAGAATGTTATCGTGTTTTATAGGCGGAGCTTAGGTCGTCTCTGGGAGTGAAATGTAAATCTCCTCAGCAAACCAAAAAACATTAAACATTATTATGGATCTTCACGTGTCTTCAGTTATTTTCATCACACACAAGAAAACCAATGTTATTCTCAATGGCTAATGCAAGAGCCTGGGATTGTTTTACGTTTTTTGTTGTTGACTCCTGCATCACCTCGGCTTAATAGCTATTCTACTGGTTTTGGATTGTGAAGATCATTATTTTCACGCAACACAATTATTTATCAAATCTTTGCTTTTTAAATGCCCGACGTCTATTACCTAAGCGCCCAGACCAATCCTTTTTTGTAATTATTCTAATTCAGATAGGTTTTTAGATCAGAGGATACTTCATATATCCAATTATTTTAAATGCATTTTGCGGTGCTTGCCAAATAATGGAACGGAGCGGCCGTCGTTGTCATGGCGACGTCCAGGCGTCTCCGGGTGCCAAATATGGGCCCCCTGAGCCCAAAAGCGTCTTCCGCTCGCTGCGGTGTGGTTTATTTCAATGCATTTTCATTTTTCCACCTTAAATTATTTTAAGGGGAAGTGAGAACACTGTTAAACGAAAATAACTTTCAATTAGTTTTAATCAAGTTTGGATGTATTTTTCGCCGTACATGATGACTGAACTGCCCTTAGAACACTTGAATAGGTGATCATATTTGTCTATATAATTTGATAGGGTTGTGTGTAAAAACATTACGTTCAAGCATGTGTAGTGAGACTTTGTAAATAAAGTAATTCTACGGCAGGCTTGCTCCATTATTAAACATGTTTTATTGCTACTGCTCTTTTCCTCATTTGCCTGTTTATCTCAGTTGATAAATGGCAGAGGGTCACACAATTTCCTGAAGGTGGAGACATTTCTGCATTTTAGTAATATTTGGCATCAGATAATCTACTTCCCGGCATATTGTCCATGTCCAAAACGTACAATGCATCCATGGTCCCAAAGAGTTTCATAGTAACTTAAGTTTTGTTAAACCTTTCAAATACCTGGGGCAGTTAGTTGGGAAGGGAAATGCTAACTAACCATGCATTGTACTCGATGCTCCATGCCAAGAGGTCACTCATGTGACAAGGTATCAGGGCGTTACTCATTTACCTTTGCAAGGCCACAAGCTATTGTCTGTAGGCCTACAAAGTGGCTTTCAATGCTAATGAAGTTTACAACGTGGCTACAGTGATGGTGTAGATATTGACCATGTGCTTTACTGCAAAGCATCTAATGTATAGATTTGTCATTAGTTGCATACTGTAAACATAAAAAAATGCGCTCCAAACATACATTTGGAAGTGTATTATAGACTTTATAAGGGAGTAACAG
>NC_082393.1:3158108-3160608 GCF_031168955.1 Gadus macrocephalus
CATACCGTACGTTATATAACTCATACTTTAAATATTGTATACATTGAAGCTTCTTTACTGGACACATATTATAATCTCTAAGTAATGCGCCAGTACATTTGCCCCGCGCCAGTGGGAATTTCGCACCGTTCGCAACTATTTTAACCTCGTGTGTGTGTATTTCTGTGTGTGTGCGTGTGTCTGTGTGTGTGTTTGTGTGTGTGTTTGTGTCTGCCCATATATGACGACTGACACTTACGCTACAGCGCGACGCGCGTCACACCGGAGAGCAAGTGTGCACAGTGGACTGATATTGCACGTGTGTTTATATATATATATATATATATATATATATATATATATATATATATATATATATATATATATATATATATATATATATATATATATATATGTGTGTGTGTGTGTGTGTGTGTGTGTGTGTGTGTTTGTGCGTAAGTGTGTGCGCGCTTGCGTTCGTGCGCGTGTGTTTAGGACGCAATAACTGGAACTGATATTCGAAAAACAACACGTGTATTTCGTCTTTTTTTGCAAGTAATGATTGCAACGTGGTCGTGCAGCAGTTGGATGCTGGAACACATAGGTGGCGTTCTAAGATAGCACCGTTGGTCTAGGAACACAGAGTGGCAGTATTTGCTGTTTCCAAAGTATTACAGTAAAAAGCTCACTGGATTTTCTTTTATGCACCCACATCATGTCACCAGTCCTATTGTACCTGGGTGTCATGGCAATTTTTTGAAATCCACCAATCTGTTGTCGGTCTAACTGTCTGGTGTGCGTGAGTAAGTGTGTGCGTGCATGTGTGTGTTTAGTGTGCTTTAGTGGCATGTTAGGGTCGGTCAGCATTGCAGGTCATCTTTACAGTATGCCACTCACACTATTCACTGCAATAGACATCCCTTGATGTCTACTCTTCACCTTCTGTGCTGAGTTGTTTAAAAAAGAAATGGTATCCAAAGTGCAACTGTTGGTATGAGGCAAACAACACTTCAAACACATAGAGATATTTAGTAAAATGCAGCTCCTACCCCCTTACCCGAGTGTCATGCCCAGTGCCTTGTTGTCGACCGTCTCTTTCATACGACCGCACGGAACCGTCATTCAAGACGCGCAAACAGATGGGTCTTTTTAAAGCGACAATTAAAAAGAAATGTTCCTCAAACGCAAATCGACGTGAAGTCTTCGGCCATGACTCATGTGGCCCCATTCTCTCTCTGACACTCTGCTGTCACACCACAGCGCTCTGACGGTCAGACACGTGGTTGGAACAATGTTTGCAATATTCTGAACGCTGGTGAACACTCTGAGCTCAGATATATGATCTATGATATATGATGTGATGCACGGAGTCCACTCCTTATACTTTCAGAGGTACTGGATGGAGGATGGATTACTCAGCGGAGAAGAGATGGGGTGGGAGAAAGTTTTGAGTAGACGATGACTTTAAAAAAGAATGTACGCTCTGTGTAGTGGCTATGGGGTTCGACACAGTGGAAAGGATGTTCAAACCCCAATGTCGGCATCCTTGAGTGATATGCACTCACCACATCCCGGCCCCTTAATGACATGAATCTAAAATGTGCGGATGCTTTGGAAAAAAAGGTGTCTGCTAAATGAGAAGCTAATTGAAAGACCCAACATCTGACGCCTAAGTCGACAAAAAAAAACGTTTGCGTCACTGTTTTCCCAGCCCAGCAGTTACCTGGGCGCCCAACATTTTATGATGACCAATATTCCGCTGCTTTCTCTGGTCACAATGCTCACACACACAATGTGTGTCCCTGTGCCACTTCCCAGACACACACACACACACATTCACAGGAGTATACATTCATCCCTGTGTAACTTGGACGACCGTCTACACTGTGTGCGGTATCCAGACCGGTGTATCCGCCGTGTTAATGTTCCCACAGCCTCACCTTCTGACCGGGTCCATAGCTGTGCATTACATTTACACATCACCCTACAATACAAGATACTAATCATTTCGGAGAGCGCTTCGCTGCAGTGGGGAGCGTGGGTGGTCGTGGAGGGGGGAGAGCCGGCCCTGTGGTTCACGGCAGGGGGGGGAAAGGCTTTCCTTTCACTCACTTTGAGAGGCGGAAGTAGCGAGAGCCCCCCTCCACACCGAGCCGCTCCTGTAGGAGCTAATAGGGGGGTTTCTCGTCCCCTTTTTAAGGTGAGCTCAACCGGAACGTCCTACCGTCACGAATGGACTCTCTCTCCCGCTGTGGAGCTCATGGAGATAGATGGAATAAAACGGAAGACGGTTTCATGAACGACCATGATCATATCCAGAGTAGGACTTCTCCAAAGTCACTCTTGTTTGGTTAGGATTGACTCTGACGTGATCCTCACGAGTCAATCGTGATCGTGATCGTCGTGTGGCAAGTTTTCTTCGAGCGATCATGTCCACAAGGACATTTAGTTTATTTTCCCTTCGCTCATCTCTATATTTCTATTTTAACAAGACATGGGGGCCCATTCTTTCACCATGTCG
>NC_082393.1:3163108-3165758 GCF_031168955.1 Gadus macrocephalus
AGGAACACCAGGGAGTTTCGGTTGTGACGACCCGGGTGTCACTTCTGATCCGGGAACGGCCGATTCCAGCAGGCCCGCCGCGTTGACTCAGCAGCAGCCAGGGTACTCCTGACCAGACGCCGGCGGTCTGACTGTAACACACGGCGGTAATCAACTCCTCGCAGCGGCTCAGATGCATGTGTCTTGTGTTCA
This sequence comes from Gadus macrocephalus, assembly GCF_031168955.1. NCBI lineage: Eukaryota > Metazoa > Chordata > Actinopteri > Gadiformes > Gadidae > Gadus > Gadus macrocephalus. The sequence goes on from NC_082393.1 coordinate 3,163,301, forward strand.
TCAGATCAACGCTGACGTCAACAAGCCCAGACGCGTGCACAGGGCCACACAGGTGTGTAACGACTAAGCTAACACAGAAACAAACACAGAGCCTACCGGTTTACAGTGTTTATGTACGGTGTGCATATCCAGTAATGTTTCGTATACAGCACAGGTATGATATTCGAGAAGGGGGGTGTGTGTGTTTAAAGTGTTATGCAGTCTGGAATCGACTTGTGAGCTTGTTTTATTTTTCACATACGTATTTCCACCTAATTGAATCTTTGCCTGATTAACATTGTTTGATCGTGTTTACCTGGCGTAATTGTTAGGGTCCCGTGAGAATGAAGGCTGTGTTCGACCCTGACGCGGCAGAGCACGCACTCACACGATGCATAGGTCACCGCATTGCTCAGACGTTGTTCTGTGCGCAGAAAACTCACCGTGGCGGCGGTTTGGTTTACAGTCTGCAGAGATAATGTAATAAGGGTCTGCTGTTCATGCAGTTATGGCTCTGCTCTACTGCGTCAAAGTGGAGATGAACAGTTTGAGTCATCCCTGTATTGACCCATTCCCACTTCACTCCCAACGGACCCAGGCAAAGACTTTACCGACAGGCGAAAAGAAGTTTGTGCTAACGAGCCACATTACAGACAATTCACATTATGCAGCTGGACAGAACCATTTTTACTATTGAATTTTATTTCTCTACTAGGAGTTTTCAGTCTAGAATCCTGACCATTATCTCAACCATTCACACAAACTTAATAATACAAAGTGCCGAAAATACAAAGTTCCCAGCAAAGGAGACCACTACTTAAATTTGTTTTTATTTCTGATAACTTCAGTGGATGTTTTTTTCATCAGTTGAGCTTGTCGGTATTTGTTCTATAATTGCAAATGTCCCTTGTTATTGCCTCGTTTGGTTGTGTCCAAATGTACGAATAACAATCATAATTGGTTTGCCATATTCATGCTCTTTTCCAAAGGCTCTTAAGGTGCGAACACACCAAGCGCGTACCTCGCGTACCATGTACGTGCGTAACGTAGCGAAAATGTTGCTTGACCATTTTGTGTCAAAAATGGTCAGATACGCGCGTACGCATACGCGCGTAGATGAGACCGCCCAAAACTCCCCCCCCCCCCCCCCAGCCTGTGGCTGCGCTGGATTTAGGAGTCCGAGGAAGGAAACCCAAACGCCGCCGTGTTTGGATGGATGATAGAGCTTGGATCGGGTTAGATTAAATAATCTCGGATATAAATAACAATAATCGGGTTAAATAACTTCACATGGTGTGTCTGGTGTGTTTCCAGCATTCGTAGTGTTGATCAGCAGAGAAATAGTCCGCCAAGACGTTGAGGTTGCTTAGCAATCAGAGACTCTGTCCATGCAAGTGAACGGAGCGTTCACTCTTCGTCATAACTATCAAACCAAACATCCTTCACATTCACCGAGCGAACATTATGAGAGTAAAATGCACATTTCTCGCTAGAAATGTTTCCATAAACGCATTTAATGGCGTAACTATGTTACTATTTCCACTCAGAATAAAGAAAGTTGCCGGCCGTGGCTGCCATGGACATGGCTGCTCTGGAGTCCGAGGTAGGAAACCCAAATGTCGCCGTGTTTGGGTGATAGTTTAGATCGGGTTAGATTAAATAATCTCGGATATAAATAACAATAATCGGGTTAAATAACTTCACATGGTGTGTCTGGTGTGTTTCCAGCATTCGTAGTGTTGATCAGCAGATATATAGTCCGCCAAGACGTTGAGGTTGCTTAGTAACCAGAGACTCTGTCCATGCAAGTGAACGGAGCGTTCCCTCTTCGTCATAACTATCAAACCAAACATCCTTCACATTCACCGAGCGAACATTATGAAAGTAAAATGCACATTTCTCGCTAAAAATGTTTCCATAAAAGCATTTAATGCGTAACTATGTTACTATTTCCACACAGAATAAAGAAAGATGTCGGCCGTATGCTTCTGTCCAAGCTCACTACTCTCTGCCAGTGACGTCGGGTCAAGCTCAACGCTGATTGGCTATTGCGGCGCGTATGAGCGTAAAATTTTTTTGAACTCCTCGCGTACATGTACGCGCGTATATGTGCGCGCGTATATGTACGCGCCTCATACGCTCCTACAGCGAGTAAAATGTTGCTTGGTACGCATGATACGCGTGTACGCACCTCATACGCGCGTAAACCAATGCTTCCCTATGGAAAAATTGCCGATTTTATATGCGTGGTACGCAGGTAACGCGTTTGGTGTGGCCGTACCTTTACAGTAACTTCCAATGACCATTAATCCATAACATGTGTATTTACCACCGTTGCAATCAGTGCTACAGGCTTTCTACGGGTGTTGGGTTGATTCCTTCATCACGCTCAACATAACTGGTTTGGCGCTGTATTGAACCTCCACCTCCACTCTATCCAATCAGCCCTCGTCAGACTTTGATGATTGAGCAGCACTCA
>NC_082393.1:3165858-3203358 GCF_031168955.1 Gadus macrocephalus
CGAGGGTAGCACATGCGTTCGGGGGAGTGGATGTTCATGTGAACTAAATAAGTGGACTGGTAGAAACCCAATAGCGGTGCGTGAGTAGGAACAAAAAAATGCCAAAAGGCGCCTGACTCGGGCAATTTGGCACATAGTAAAACGCCTGGTGTCATTAAAGAGCGAGACTATTAGTTTTAGATAATGTATTTTTGGAACGGGTTGCATAAACAACGGATCTAGAAGTAGAGGTTTAAGAGAAGTGGCAGCGTTGCCAGGTTTGGGGTGGATATGTGTAAAAGGAAATTATTGTGTTCTTTTTCAACTTGTGGTGCGGGGAAATTGGTTTTACAAATGTTTCGTAGATGGACTGCCCGGGCCGCGTGCCGAGTAACATTTTCCTGGCCTGTCAATTTCGCTCGACACGAACAGCGAGGAGAAGCAGAAATTGATCACCGTACATGAATTGATCACGGTTTTCGCCGTGACCTGAACAGACATCGGCGGAGCCTCGGATGGTTTGCGTCTGAATATTAACACCGTGTGTCCGCCGGGACCAGACGGCTCAAAGGAACATGAACATTAACCCACGTTAAGCCAAGAAGGACACAGACACAAAGTGAGCTGTACAGAGAAAATAAACACAGATAAACGCAACACAAATACAGCGTCCATTCATTCAAGTGCAACACGGAACCTTCAACAAATTAGCACACATATACAAAACATCTTTTGTGTTTATTTCAATATTTCCAATATTTTCCCCCTGTCATATAACAAGGTATAGATGGGGCTGGGTGCTCAGGCCGGGGGGAGGGGGGGGGGGGATTCCTGACTGGCATAGCGTTCGAGTCCTGAGGGCCCAAGAGGACCAGAGAGCATCAAAACAAACTTTCTATTTCACCAGCTGATTGTGTTTACAATTTTGTGGCGAGGAGTTTGAAAGATAGCTTTGGATGTCGGAAAAAAAAATCGCCCTGCCTCCCCCCGTGTAAAGAAGAGGGAACTTCCTCCCCAGCGGTTTGTTGCAGTCTGTTGCTAGGTCTTAATTACCTTTTATTTTTCCTAGGAATTATTTATTTTAGACTTTTTTTTTTAAGGGAGAATGCACGAGGGAGGGGGGGGAGGGGAACCAGGGAGGAGGGGGTGGGGGGGGGGGGAGACCGGTGTTTTAAGCGTTTACCAAAAATGACGTAACGAAACACAGGAAAATCAGTTAAACGTCGGCTATACCTGAGAAGTCAACGCGGCGCTTCGGGAACACCACCTATCCGCTGTTCTGGAAATGAGTCACAGCCTGTCTTGTTATCTTTAACGAGGACGCCCGTGTGTGCTCCTATAGACACGTGTGTCCATATTCTGAGAGTGGTTGGTACGAATCCCTGAATCTCACAGACACGCTGCTAGCAAATAGGGGAAGGGGACAAGATGCTGGGCAGCTTCTTGTACAATGTCCATGTTGGTGTAATACCCCTGCCACATCCAAGCCCATGTTCGAAAAGCACCTTAAAGCAAGTCCTTTGACCCCTAACCCCGCCCCCGCCCCCCCATTTTTGTTAAGCAACCTTGGGGCACCATGAAAGGCGCTGTATAAGTCCAAGCTATTATTATTATGAATGAAAGGAAATAGCAGATAGATGGATACATTAAGGCCATTGGCAGACACAGCCCTGAGTGCAAACGTCAGAAGCTCAATCATAAGCAATAAGCAATTTCATATAGGGTTAGTAAATTTGTTTGTCCGATTTACTGCTTTATCAATTTTGTTTAGTTCCTGTTGACATTCGTTTCATCCGTAGGTTAACACTTTGTACAGTTTCTCCACCTTGGCGATCAACTTTACTTGATTCACGACATGCTAACATGCTACGTTGTACTACACAGCTAAGCTGTCCTCAGGACTTATCAAGCCAGCTGAAGACTGAGTCTAATGATGTGGTTTGATGTTTTTTGACGTTTTTTCCAGGTGAATCTCTCCATGAAATGCATTTCGATTAACTTTCGATTAACCGTTGGATTATTATCATTCCTCATTTTGTGGATGAATGAAATAAAATGTAATTGTACATGAATAACCACAGCCTCCAATCTTCTGTCCATGCCGGAGATTTCCGGGTCAGGTACAATCTATCCCCTTCGGTATCTGAGGGAACATGAATCCCGGGCCACCGCTGTACTGAAAACAGTACCCTGCATCTCCTCACTAGACCCAGTGTTGTTATTCCCACAGCCAGGAAACCCCAACTGGACGACCCTCTCTGTCCGTAAACCTCAACATTCAGGCAAGGATACGTCCCTCCCCAAAATAAATCAAAAATCAAATGGCCTTTGAATGTGTTTCACACACACGCAGACACACACACTCTCTCTCTCTCTCTCTCTCACACACACACACACACACATACACACACACACACACACACACACACACACACACACACACACACACACACACACACACACACACACACACACAACACACACACTATCCATAACCCCACACACCTTCACACACCACACACACAAGTCTCTCTCTCTCTCTCTCTCTCTCTCTCTCTCTCTCTCTCTCTCTCTCTCTCTCTCTCTCTCTCTCTCTCTCTCTCTCTCTCTCTCTTCTCTCTCCTCTCTCTCTCTCTCTCTCTCTCTCTCTCACACACACACACACACACACACACACACACACCACACACACACACACTCACACTCACACTCACACTCACACTCACACTCACACTCACACACACACACTCACGCCGTGGGCAATAGACGGCGTGGATCCGGGAGTCAGCACGGTGAAGTGGGGGATGCCCGTGCAGTCAGGTTTGAAAGCCATCCGGCGTGACATTAACCGTGTTTGGCACGATGACTTCACTTCACTGTGCCTACCGCAAGGTCTGGCCGCAGAAGAGCCGACCCACACTGGCACGAGCCTAATGGCTGCCATGTGTGTGTGATCACAGAGTAACTAGAGCCCCACTTTCAGGACTTTTTTTATTTTTAATTTACATGAGCCTACGGTTATGACGGCGGGGGATGATATAATACTTATGGTTATAACTGAGGGCTGTGTTGGGTTGGTAAACTGTGTAAGTGTCAGTGGGGAAAGAAACTGTGTTTGGAGGATTATGTTTGTGGACATTGAGGACAGCATTCAAAAACTCAAAGCAATATGAAAACAAGAGCATATTTCAGATGTAAAACTGTTGTTGAAATGTACTAAGTAGTATTTTATTATTGTAATTCTTGTCATTATTTAAACTGAACATGACATCGGCGTAATCGTTATTAAATCAAGGTAGGCCTAACTGTTCTGGCCAATCAGAGGGTGATAATTCATAGCTTTAACGATTAGCATGGCTCTGAGAGATGAGATGTGCGTGATGGATGTGCGTTGTCATCCAATGCTATGCACATCCATCATCTCACTCACGGCTCATCGCCGCATCGCAGTCGGATCAACCACGCGGACACAAGCAGCTGAAAGACCTCCCTCAGGCTCCACTAACTCGACAACATCACTCCAATGAGGCCTTTCTCATGTCTGGTGCGACAAACAACATAGACTACGGCTGGTGTGTGTGTGTCCCTAATGTCATGGCTGTTTAAAAGGGAAACAAGCTTGTGTCTGGTGAAGATAAAATGATCCTCGTCTGATTTATTAGATCCAGTGAGATAAGATCAGAGGTTGATTTCTTTTTTTTTTTTACAGGCGTGTCTGGCATCTCTGGCGTACGTGGACGTTTGCGTTGATATTTACATTGCTTAGAAAGTTAAACTCATTATGTAACAGCTGTGACCTTTAACCTCTGACCCCTGACCCAGCAGCATCTAACCCTCTTAACACTGCACGCTCACAACAACAAACACAATATTAAAGGGAGGATATTAAAATGAATATAGGATCAGCCACGCCCACAGACAATCAAGGAATCCCCAAATAACAAACGGACAAATCAATGACCTGCTTGCATTAGGATGTTGGGCTAACCCAGAAGAACAGGGGAATCAAACTCTAACAATGTTCTGCTGGGCGCCCACTATTAATTTCCTGACATTTGTATTTCAGTCTATTTGAATCAAGCAGTTCCTCACACACACTGCTAACCCTGCGTTCACACCAAAAGATGCAAAAAGTTGACGCGCGGCACGATCCCATTCAAAGTGAATGTAGAGACGCGTTGCTGCTTTGCTGCCGCAGCACTTGCTGCCGAGAAAACGGGCAGCAAAATTTGATTTGCGGCGCGTCAAAATCTGATTTGCAGCGCAGCATGCCCGTGCCCGCTGCCGGGCACAGGCGGCGGGCGCGTTCACGTATTTTGCGGCGCGTCAAATGCTGCTCGAGTTGAAATATTTCAACTTTTCGGCAGCAAACGCGTGATGACAGCCAATCAGCGTTCAACAGCGTTGCCACTGAGGCATTGCCACTGAGTGACATGCCGTAACAGCCAATCAGTGTTACTCCCTTGGAGTGACCTTGAGTTCACTACCTCATCCAGATCAAAGCGCTAAAATGGAGGAGAACATAATAATTGCAGTCTCCGCATACCCGGTGATCTTCAACACCACCGTGGCCAGTTATAAGTGTCCAATACATATATATATATATATATATATATATATATATATATATATATATATATATAAGTATAAATGTCCAACCGAGAGATCCTAGCACCGATCCTAGCTAGCAGGTCATCAAACTGGGCCGGAGTCAACCTCAAATAGCGCTGGAAGCGTTCGTCATCCAGACGGAGCTCCTGCAGAAGACGGTGAAATTCACCGAGCTCTGAACGGCTACCAATGGTCTCATCATGAACCCATAAACGACGGGCATTCCGACGTCTCTCCCTCTTCCACAACAGGTAAAGACATGCAATGCTCGTACTGTCGGCCATGGTTGTGAATGAATTCAGAAGCACCGGGGGCAAAACTTGCCGCGCAACAAAACTGCGGCGCAGCAAAACTTTTGCGGCGCAGCAAAACCTTTGCCGCGCTGCAAAACATTTGTTTTGAGGCGCCGCAAAACTTCGGCGGCAACGCGTTCGGGCAGCAAATGCATCTTTTGGTGTGAACGCACTCCTCTCCCATCCTCTCCTCCACCTCACCTCTCTCACTGTTTCCCTGCTCAGCCCCTCCTAGCCTTGGGCAACCCCCAAAGCCCCTCTCCCCTCCCCTCTCTCCCTCCTCCCTCCTCCCCCCTGCATGTACTTGTTCTGCTCTGCTTTGTGTCAGCCCGGGCTGTTTTTTCGCCCGGACCTGTTTTTGTGGTGCTTGACGTGCAGATGTGGTGTACAGTGCGCCCTCTGTGCTCATGTGTTTTGGGGGTTCCTGAGAATCGACCTCCCCCCTCAGACCTAGTCATGCTCAGTGCAACCCCCCCCCCCCCCCCCACCTCCTTCGCCTTTCCTTCCCTCGGACACCACCCCACCCCTCTTCCATTCCACCACCGCCACCCCACCCCGCTCCCTCCAAGATCACTACAGCCCCTGTGTGCTTGAAACGGGGCTGGAGGGTGGTGGGTGGTGGTGGTAGTGGGTGGTGGTGGTGGTGGTGGGTGGGTTTATACTGCGCAGGCACAAAGTAAGACCTGATGTCTGGCTGTGATGATTAAACAGAGCTCAAGCACAGCCTGGGACAAATATGGTTGCAATGGATAAAAAAACAAGTGCTACAGTCTTTTGATTCTCTTGTTGGGAGAGCTGTATCTGTTGCATATCAGCCATATTATACCGACCTGGGTGGCTGTGGGCAGTCACCCCACCCAGGTACCCCACACGAGAAGCATGGGGCCGAAGCCGTGGGAGATGGAAGGGGGATCAGCATAATGTTCACAGTGGGGTGCTCCTAACAGTGCACCTTATTACTGTGAGTGTACCGAGAAGCTGCTGTACAAATTACTTGGAAGCAGGAATATAATCGTGGTATCCTCAAAAACAGGATTTTATGTACTTAACCTCATTTATTTCGGTAAAGGAACTTGAAGAACATAACTGTATTATTACATTCAATTCTATTCGCTATAATTCTTCTATTATTTTCTTCTAGCTAACATCCTGAACGTTTTTTCGAAAAAAGCATTCAACAACATGTAATCGCAATTCTAAAAGTGCACAAACTTTTCAGCTAAAGATTCATCTCTCTTGAAGGGAAAATGGCCACCAAAACAAGGCAAGATAAGGGGGTCTTTTCCCACTGGGAGTGGTGCAGTTTCAGTTCTGGGCACGGGGCGTGCCTGCACACTGTCAAACGTTGAATCAGCAATAAAATGTCACCATGAGCAGCTTCCTGTCCCTTTGTAACCTTTCCCAGTAGAGCGTCACCCACTTCATGCAGGAAACTCTTTTATCAATATTATATTGTGTGTTGCACAAAGTGTCATAGGGAGGTCGATCGGTCAATCACTTTGTAATACTAGGTGCACTCCCTTGGATGAATCATAAACTTCCTTCAAAGTGCACACATCCTTGGTCTTCCCGTTTTGTACGTTCTGCTCCGTGGTGTCCCAGCTGGGAGCCTAGTTTTCTGAGCCATATCAGGGCGGGGGGTGGGGGGGGGGGGGGGGGGGTGGGGGGGGTTGGTTTCCTCCCAGATAACAGAATACAGGAAGTGGAGGACACGGTGCTCCACTTAAAACCGGAACTTTCACAATGGGCAGGGAGGTTGGGAGCGCGTGGACCTCTTTCATGACGCCCACCCTTGCCTTGCAGGGCTCGCCTATATCGTTCTACCTTGAAAACAAATGACACATAAGAGGAGAGGTTCCCAACTATGGGTGGTGGTTTTTAATTAATATTTTTAATTAACATTTCTCTTTGTATATTGTCCATCAATTCATTCTTCCCCATTTCAGTCTTCAAACACAGTGATGAAATGAAACGGAAAAGGGGACTCCTATTTATTAAACTGAATACATTGTTTTTGGTGAATACTTAGTGTGGCAGTCCCGCGCTAGATTGTGTTATTTCCACCAGTCAACCTGCTGCTCTCACTGAACGGCCGAGGCTACTCAACAGCTCACTTACTATAACCCAACCGTGGGCTTCGCTTTTCACCCGGCAGAGAGAAATCCATTCTTGTCGTCTTCCGTTGACTCATAGCGTGAGCGACAGCCGCAGAGTTTCCTGCAGGCTGACTTCATTCTCTGCAGTCGCGTAACGATCTTACAGCCCCCCCCCCCCGCCCACACACCCACCCACCCACCCACCAGCACTCTTCTCCATTCTTGTTTCCTTACAGGATGCCTTAAACGTTAATCGAAAGCTTGCCCCCTCTATGGAAAAACAGAGGTCTTCGATTCCGATGCTACCTCATGTTAATCCTGATTGGGGGCGGAGCCCCGGTGTTGATGTTGTCGAGCCATTGATGGGTCGGTTTAGCTCAGGAGGCAGAGCAGTTGTCTTGTAACCGAAAGGTTGCTAGTTCAATCCCCAGCTCCTCCTAGCTGAGTGTTGATGTGTCCCTGAGCAAGGCACTTAACCCTAACTGCTCCTGACGAGCTGGCTGTCGCCTTGCATGGTTGACTCCGCCGTCGGTGTGTCAATGCGTGTATTAACCGATGTAAGTCGCTTTGGATAGAAGCGGCTGCTAAATGCCCCTAATTGTAATTGGATGGAGACTTGGCTGATGGCTCCGCCTCATCCAGGTCCAGCGGTGACCTAGGAGGTTCCACTGGGACTTTTGGAGGGAAGGCCCTGGTATACAGAATACTGCTTTCACTGATCCTGCCGATAAGGAGTTCTCTGCAGGTCAGTGAGCAGGGAATGGGGGCCAAAGGTAAAAGGGTTTACCGTTTTTCCATCCTTTTTCCATATCGAAAAAAGGTTGATGTTTGGGTTATGAGTGTGCGTGTGCTTGTGCTTGTGCGTGTGCGTGTGCGTGTGCGTGTGCGTGTGCGTGTGTGTGTGTGTGTGTGTGTGTGTGTGTATGTGTCATAGGGATACAAACAACAACAGCATCAATCAACCCAATTCAGAACCGAGTATATTTCCTTATAATCCTGTTTGAAGACACACAGTTTGAACCTCTCGTCCTACAGTAAAAAAAACTCACTAACAATGATCTGGAGCTCAGCTTGGACATTTTTTGTTAGAGAGAAAAAAAAGGTGAAGTAGTGACGACGACAATCCCTGCTTCACTTTTTCCTTGTGTGGTCATTTTGGGGTCTGTGTCTGCGTCCATGCCCACTTTAATCCATGAAAATAAACACAGAAGTCGCAGCACCTGTGTCATTGTAAGACTGGGCTTTCAACTGTTCCAGATGACGAAAGACCATGTCTCAACGTCCATACTGTATACCTGCTTCGTATTAACGTCTTCTGTTTGAACGCAACCAAACGGTGGAAGAGGTTGTCAAGCACAGAATCTCGCATGCATTGTGTTTTTAACAATTCAGAAATACAGTTAAGAGGAAATTAGGTTAAATTCGGGGTAAAATGGCATCGGAAAACATCAGAAGAAATAAAAGCAAAACAACAGACACAACATAAAAAACATAGTAATTCCTTGGCGAAAGAAATCAAGCGGTCGACATTAAAAATCCATGGGCCTCAGAGTCCATCAAATAACAGCGAACGGAGACTCCATCAGAATTCCACCTGTGGGTATCCATGGTGATGGATAGGTGCTATTACCGCAGAGGGACTGCATGAGAAAAGACGTCTTGAAAGCAGAACAAGTGTTAAACGTAGTGGCTATCAGGAGAGATTAGACGCTTTGATGGAGTCAGGAGAGAGTGAGATAGCTCCTCTCCTGGGCCTGCGGTGATATAGGATTTAATGATATCATCTATGAAGATAGTCTATATTTCTCCTTCCCCCCCCCTCCCCTCTTCCAGCCCCGTTCCAGCTCCCTTTTGCACCGAATAACAAAGATGGGTTTTTCCCCCTTTTATTTCATTTGTATTGTGTGGTCTAACAGTGAGTATCGAAGTGGAAACAAAATTGAAACAGGAAGATTTGACAACTTAATACAAGTTATTTGCTTGAATACACACGCTATGAAATTATTTCCTCACATGAAAACTTAAACAAGCACTTCTGACCACTAAACACATATCTTACATGTCATGCCTTATTAATTAACGACAAGTCGACATTTTCTTATTATTGCGATTAAAAAAACATGTCAAACCTCCTCCGGTTATCAAATATTCGTAATAAATATCCTTTTCTTTCAGTTATAGCGTAGATGATGTTTTTATTAGATTTTATTTTAAGGAGAGGCTGTACATCGAGGGGATCTAAGCGGACTGTTGAATTAACTGGAAATTTCAGTTGCTTGGTTTGGCGGAGGACCACTTCCTCCCTGTGTGTGTGCGTTGGGTCCCCGGTGGGCTGCTCCTGACCTCAGTGTTCTGGGTTCAAACACATGCGGCAGACCACACGGTCACCAGACACTTCAAACATCACTCAGGGCTGAAAACTAGGTCTGTTCCAACCCAACTCATTTACAGTAAAGCAGGGGTTTCCAATCTTGGGGTCGGGAGCCACTTGGGGTCCCCTAATTTGCATATGGGGTCACAGGAGATTAGTGAACCGTTTGATCATTTTGTTTTGGTTTGGGTTAGGTTTTAGGTCTCATAGAAGTCCAGTGTATACACACAGCCCAATGATTCCTAGCCTGCAGCAAATTACTACTAATCACTTATTGTGTTGTTCAGTGATGCTATTACGTTTACCAGGACAATGATGTTACCGGTAGATGTTAATTGGTTATAAACAATTTGTGTGGAAGCAGATGCACACAAGTAAAACTTGTCTGGAAACCACTTCAGTACAGCAAAGTCAAACAAAGGGTTAATTCCCCCCCCCCCCCCCATACGGGAGACATGGATTTTGGGTCAATCTCTGGCTATGTTGTTACACTTCCAGACATAAAATTGTGGGATCCATCCCAACTATCCATAGCTCAAGAACTAGATGCTGAGAAGACATCTTTCTGTATTCACTGTAAGTGGCTGCGGATAAAGTTGTCTCCTAAATTATAAAATAGTAAAAAGAAATGAAGGGATACATTTTCGTTTTTTACTACTTTGATGCATTATGATTTTAATGGTGTCGTTATATTTATGTTGCTTTATAATGCGGTCCAAATGCATTGAAAAAGATGCCGTTAAACAGTGAAACGGGACTTATAGGGAACGCTGTTAGAGGAGGAATAAGTCGTTTTAACGACGCAAACGACATGACATCCTGTGGCCCCACAGCCCTCAGAGCAGGGCTGTGCATTCAAAACAATCCCACATATTCCTGCATGCTTATTGCACAAGCAATCACTGCTCCGCTTGTGATTAGCTTTTTCCTCCGAGAAGACATGTGCTTAAGCTCTAGACTTCCATCTCCAGTCACTAAAACACGAGACTTAGGCTGGCAACAGACACCCTCATTGTAAAAGTAAATCCAGTTTTCCATCCTACACATGGGACAGTCATTGACATTTACCCCTGGTCAGTAGAAGTTCACATTTGTTCTGCTTGTTGGTGTAATGTGCTCCACTGGGGATAAGCCAAGTATCACATTTTAAAATGCCATTTAATTTAAGTATATTAGCACAGAGTAGGAGGTTTATGTTGGGGGGGGGCTGGAGGAGAGAGTGTGGCGCACAGTCAAACCCCTGTTTGAAGATTACCATTTAGGCCGTTTCTCTTCCACCATCAGGGAAAGAGCTAAATATTTATGGTACAACTCTGCCATGACACAGTGACGTGTAGGTTTTCTTAAGGGCTAACTATGATGTTAACTGGAGGTAGCAGTACAGGGCTACTAGTAGAACTTGCTTTGCGCCGGAGACCTGGGTTTAATTTCTGGCCCTCCGGCCCCCATCAGCCCAGAACTAAGCTTTTTGTCCCCGTGTTTCCTTGCAGTTTTCTCTGGGGAACTTTCTTTCTACCTGCAAAGGTCACAAAAAGGTTAGGTGGCAACGGGCAATCTCCATATCTAGCACGGGTTAAACATCAATATGGTTAATGCTGTGTGTTCCTCAACGTGAAGGTGAACCTGGAAGTAACCTTACTATCCCTGAAAAACAATACTATGGCTATATTTATATTCCATATTTCGCAGACTCCTTGACCCAAATCCCTTTCACCTAGTGTTGTCAATTTGTATGAATAAATGCCATTACTGAGCAAGTTAGGCTTAGTTGTTTGACTCATAGAGTCAAGAGCCAAATACCCTGCCATCGGACTTCCACACAGAAAACCGTGAAGCAATTCAACAATAAGCGACCCCACAATACAACAAAAATCGGTAAATAATAGAAAGGACTTTAGGGTTATTCTGCCATAGAGGTGTCTGAGGAGTGTTGGAGATTCTACAGGGTCATTGTGTGCTGTTATGAATGATATTTAGATATTTAGTATCTGCATGTAGCCCCAGACTACTGAGAACAGGAACACGCCAGAGGGTTGCCAGATTTTGTGGTAGGTGACGGTGTTAATGTGGGTGTTTGGATGGCCTATAGCCTGCATCTAATCTTTATGAGTCTGTTGTCTCGGTACTGACTCTCTGATCTAATGTGTGTCTCTTGGCTTTCATGACGGGTTGTGAACCTTGAAGATCTACTGGACTGACATATCCCCTTGATAATGCTCCATCACGAAACTGTTGGTTGGCAAATGTAATACTTCTGTCAACAGTCACCATATCAATCCATATCAATCAATGAACCTCATTGGAGATCAATGGAGATGATAAACACTAAATGCAAGGTTGCTCATAACGTTGTGCATGTTTTTTTTTTTAAAACAACAGTTCATCTTTAGATAATTGGTGAAGCAGGCATAAAATATTGACTGGCATTGTTGCTGAAGCTATTTAGAGGCTATGAGCTACAAATGTGATGACCCCCTGTGCTATGGCTCAAACATGCAATTGGTCCATGACAACCATGGCTCATAAGTTACTGGATTGCCATTCATTGGAATGTCGTAAGATTACTAGAAATACCTGCATGATACACTTATTTGACATAGTGACATCACGTAGCTTAAGTGTGGCTCCCGTTATTTCCATTTGCGAATGAATGGGATACAGCTTTGTCGAATTACAATGAATGAACCCACACACTCACTTACACCACTGGTACGAGCAAAGCATTGTGGGCCATTATTAAAAGCCATTGATGTCGGAAAACAATGCATCAGACCAAAACAGTCCCTTTCTGTTTATGGTTACCATCCATGCCATCTTCTGACTCATCCGATGTGGCTCCTAATGCTGTGTACTTGTGCGGCAAAAACGTAAACTCATGAGATAATGGTGAACCAACCATGGAAGCGGCACGGGGGCGTGGCCTTCGTTAGGCCCAGTGTTGTTTTGGAATCGGATATTGCCATTTTTGTATCGTCGTCTTCCTCTTGGCCGCCGCAAAACCAAAAGCGAATCATGGTAGACGACTGTAATGTAAACCAGACCCCCTCTCTCTCTGTGGCACATTTTCCAGGAACACCCCCTTCCCCCCTGACACCACCAGCACCACCGACAAAAAAAAAAAGCTTCCGTTCCTCCTCTCTTCCCCTCGCTAATGTTGAGTTAGGCAAAGGACAGCCGTGCACAAGCTCCTTAAAGCCCATGAATTGCAGGGATCCCTTTCTTAAATGCTAGGCCGGTCGTCTGCAGCAATAAAAGTACAGTTGATTACAGTTCTTATCTCTAGGGTTGTGAGGCACCGGGGGGTTGGCCCCCCCCCCCGGGGAGCGGGAAGGGAACCCCTGACACACATTCCCCCTGCTCCCGTATCCCATGACGACAGTCTCCCTGCGCAAGGTAAACGTTTCCTGTCTCTTTCCACACAGAACCAGAGGAGAGAGGTTATTTCCGAGGTTATTTTTACTCTGCCGGCACGGTTCTGCCAAAAGCAGCTCATTTGGTGGTAAGCATGGCCGCCCTCCCCAAGCCCTTAAAGCCGTGAAACCATTTGATGACAGGGCGAAGGGTCCTCGCTCTCCAACATCTGAGGCTGTGGGATTCGTCAACGGTGTTACCGCACGCGCCCTCCCGCCCATTGGCTGGACTCCACGATGCAAAGTACCTGTGGTGTTGTTAACAGCGTGACGGTTTCCTCAAAAGCGAAAGTGTCAAACGAGAGTTTGAGATGACTGCTTACGGGAAGTTTCCGACAATTTCCGGCGTGCTCGCTGATTTCAAGCCTCGACAAGCCATGAAATAGACATGACAGGTGAAAAAAAGAGCTTGAAGTGAAACAAGCTCTCTCTTTGTGCACCTGATTCATTAATCGGTAGCGACAGGCAAAGCACATCGCTGACGACGGCGCTCATGTGTCAGCTATGATTTCGCACCTTGAACAATTCAAGAGCGAGGCAGCAAATTAGAAAAACAGACTTTCCCGTGTGGGCCAGACAAACAATTTACGTGGTGTGGAGAGCCAGAATTGACTCAACTCCCTGAGAAATACTTACTTTGGAATCCAAAGCAAATCTCTAATAACTCAATACCTTCAGTCCCAAAACACAGGCAAGGAAATGGAAACAAGCTGCTTCAGGGAGTCTTACAGAGGAAAACGTTTCAAAGATCCATTTTTGTTGTCTTTATTTGCAAACTTGCAATGTTTGCACTTAAAGAATACAGAAACAGAAACAAAAACAAAAATGATTAGTGTTGGTTAAAATGGGCTTTGTTTTCAAGGTAATACATCAGTTTAATGATACCCTATTGAATAATTTGATCAGTAACATCATCTGTTTTATGAGGACTATAAACACATACGAGAGCACGTTTAAATGTAACACTCAGTATCATTTATAATTCTATAATTCACACTTTCATTCATTGTTTCCTTCATTCTACATCATTATTCACAAAATATAGATCAGTGTGATAATAAGACCCCATAACCAGTATTGTAATGAATGATGAGTTGGGGAAGCATTTATTTTTTACCTCTTTGTCCCTTAAAGCTGTTCGATAGATAATAATGACAAATTATTTATGCGAAAATAACAGTAGCCATTGCTGCGATTTAAAAGCCGTTATTGGCCAAAAGTTATACAGCTCAGAGAACAGGGTTTCTCAGAAACCTGCATCACATAACCTAGCATTCCAAAAAATTAAAACGTCCCAAAACAAGCTAATTTCTTCCACTTATGGAGAGAATATTCTGGGGATCCTCACTGACTGGTTTTTATAGGTTACTCCGCGCTCTTAATGTGAAGGAGAGAGTCGGTCCACGCCTGTTGGTACCAAGAGTTCAGAGAAGATTGCAGGAGCTGATAAAGAGGGAAATTCTAGCAGGGGTCTTGTCTCACTAGATTGAACCAACAAGGCCTCCCTAACCTCCTCTAGCGAGACATCTCGACCCCCGCTTTAGATCCGAAGCGGATTGGGACCCAAATTGCTCCCTCGTAATGATTAGCTAAAGACCTGTCTTCGATTGGCCGAGAGCCCGGTATTGTTTTTCACTCTCGAAGCTGCTTTGAAGTCTTGGCTGGTGTATCAGACATCTTCCATCTCTTCATAAGATATGACTTTTTCAGGCCTTAGCTACTGACTTTGCACATTTTCAAAGCAATTAGCCTCGCAATGGACGAAAGAACTAAAGACCAGAAATCATCCCAGGCTGGTGTAATTTCATCAACATGGGGACAATTCGTCGGGGATGAAAGAACAAGTGTGGCTGAAGCCTTGGGAAACCTGGACTTGCAGGAAACCTGGACGTGTGGGAAACTTGTGCGGCAGCCTTTTAGGGCCATCAGATTGATGTTGTTGAATTCTGTTCAAGTCTGACAAAAAGTGACTAAAGTGTAATGGATCTGAACCATTGTGAAGTTAGAACTTTCATTACAACCTCAGATAGTCTGACACGCTGTTCTATAAAATGGCTTTCTGTATCACATGAGGTGAGATCATAGCTAAATATTTTATCGATACATTTTTATATTGAAACATCTTGAAAAGGGACGGCTTCGACATTGAAAGTGAATGTTGTCTCCCGTTTGCACCTTGACACCAATAACCTGCAAGGATTATTGATTACCCATAGAAAACGCACACAAGCCACCTGGGTGGCTTGTGTGCGTTTTCTATGGGTAAATGATACAAACTAAATGATACTAAATGATACAAACTTAAACACAATAATGTGGTGTTGTTATGGCTTTGTCACAAGGGGCTTTCAAGGGCTTGGTGGGCCCGGTGTTCGACCGCGGAGTCTACAAAGCCACATTACAGAGTGGGCTTTTTATTTAGGCAGACAATAAATCCCATCACTGCCATCATAACTCGGAGGAGTTTGGCTGCGTACCATCCCCGGCCGGAGTAGCCGTCTGTGCAACAGCTGCTGCAGGCTCGCTTGCTGGCGCGCTGAGAGAGAGAGAGAGAGAGAGAGACAGAGAACGAGAAGATGGATGCTCTAAAGTACCTCTATCTTCTATAAAACGGGTGTTTAGAAGTAATATAATTAGGGGGCTAAACGACAGTAGGTGGTTAGGTACAATGTGGCTAATTGCACCAATTAAGTCGCTTTTGAAAAACGACGGGCGTCACCCCGACGCCCCGACGTGTCCCCCGGGGGACCGGCAACGAGGTACAGCTGTCGGGGAACGGGGGCCATATGAGATATAGGTCTAATTGCCAAGCAATTCAATGTCTGTCGTTTTGGCCGAGCGTGAAAGGAGCAGGAGACACAGAGAGTGAGAGGGTCAGGAGGGTCGCCGGTGATGGAACTCAGCCGTAAACAGCAGTGAGAGAACAGGTCATTTCACTCCTGACGATTATTATTAGGATCTGATGTGTTCAGCGAGATAGGATTTAGCGGGGCCTGGCAATACGTTGGTCATGATTTTGTTCAGGAGTTTTAACCAGCAGTTGTTTTTACGTGTAATTGTTCTTCCAATGGCTCTACCAGACAAAACAATACAATTATAATATAATTGAGTATAAATCGTATTGTGTGTGTGTGTGTGTGTGTGTGTGTGTGTGTGTGTGTGTGTGTGTGTGTGCGCGTGTGCGTGTGCGTGTGTTTATCTAAATGTTTGTGAGTATTCGTCTTGCTGTGTGATGTCTGTGCCTGTGTATGGTATCTGTTTGTGTTTTTGTGTATGTTTGTGGTTCCCAGAACTGTGTAGCAGTGTACACACACACACAAACACACACACACACACACACACACACACACACACACACACACACACACACACACACACACACACACACACACACACACACACACACACACACACACAGTACACAGTACACACCTGTTGATCCAGTGGTCATGCCTGTCTGCTCATTGAATCAGTTTGATCCAAGGACATCATCCGGCGATCGGCTCTTTTCACTATCTCTGGGATCTATACGAATTACAACTGCTCTGTAATTTGTTCCATACCACCTTCCCGAAAGAAGTAAATCTCTTCCCTGGGCTTCAATCTGCCTTCACTTAGTCCCTAAGGTAGGGCACCTCTGCTGGCGGCAATTTGGAAGTGAAATCAGCGATAGCCTGCCGGTCTAGTGTGTGTGTGTGTGTGTGTGTGTGTGTGTGTGTGTGTGTGTGTGTGTGTGTGTGTGTGTGTGTGTGTGTGTGTGTGTGTGTGTGTGTGTGTGTGTGTGTATGTGAGCCTTTGTGGGCGAAGCCTTTCTGAAACATGGATGCCACCACTCTCAATGTCGGCCTTTTTATGACAACAACAGTAATAGTAAAATAGTAAACATTTTAGATAAAGATAATACAATATAATACAGTTAACAGTTAAGGAACCGCAGTTATTATTATTTGTATATTGAAGGACAAATGTTCAGAACTGTCATTACTTTCCTTTTTTTTCTTTATGTACATTTTTTTCTTCCAAAAGATTTTCTTGGAGGTTATAATAGAGCAGTTAAATGCACTTTGTCAGGCAAAAATACAAGGGTGTACCGATTCATTTATAATTGTTATTGGATTTTTCATGATGTAATGAATACCGCTGTACAACGCACCCACTCTAACCATGTAAACCACTCACCCATGCTAATTTAACATGGTTTAAGTTGCGCGGATAAAATCCTCTCTTCTGTGTTTGTGCATGATCACTATTTGAACTCCAGGGGATCATGGCACATCTAATTAGATGCTATGGTCGATTTTCTGGTACGAGAAATATTAAGCGAGCATGTCACAGATGTGGGATTAATCTCCGCTCACATATGGAACTACCACTACTCTCTGAATATCTATTTCACTCAGGAGGCCCGTCTATTTAAAGGCCTATTCATAATCCAGTCCAGGAGCTAAGTGGCCTCTCGCTGACATTCAACGTTCTTTCTTTTTTTATTGCATAATGACTTCTTCTTACTCAATTCATTATGGCTCAAACCGTGAGCTAACAGTGTTGGGTTTTCTTTCTAGCTGTCAAGAAGGTTGGAGAAACCTCTAGCTGTCAAGATGCAGAAGAAACATAATTGTACATCATGCTTACTAAATCAATGATTTTTTTTTATATGTGGTCACAGATGATCTTTCTTATCCTTACATCACCCTTAAATCCATGTTTCAAATAAATAACACAATATAGAGTTAGCTTTCCAAAACAAACATTAATGTCAACACAAAAATAAAATGTGTGGGAGGATGCTGTGTTTTGTTTCCTTTCTTTGTTTCTGCAATCTTTACATCTCTTTTTAAATTGTTTCCATCAGCCTAGGCAATCAAAGCCTTCACTATTCCGGTCTCCTGCTTAGACAGTAACAGTAATCATAAACCTTATTTATTGATATTGCGCCTATTTGAACAACAGCATTCCCCGAAGTGCCTTACAGTCAAACGATAATGGCGTCGGCATCCCCAGAAGTGGCGACCAGCGGGGGGGGGGGGTGACATCACGGAGCCTCCCGCTCTCATTAACCCCCCTGGGAGCACAGCGAGAACAACTGCTCGCTCAAGAGCACACATTAAAGAGCTTGGCGCGGGGGCCCTCCTCGTTCGCTTTTCCACGTCTGGTGCTCCTTCCTCCCGATTGCTTGAACACGTTCGATGGCTGGAAGAACGCGGCCTATCCTCCAGAGCTGGTGGCTAAAACGTTTCTCGGTTCGCTTGTTCCAGCCGCATGCCTTCCTGAGATATGGAAAGAGGGCCGTCTGAAACACACACTCTGCCAAGTTTGCTAAATCGTTTTTTTTCCTATCACCTCCGTGCTCTGTTTGGCCCTGGCCCCCGCCATTTGTTCTTTTACAGACTCAGCTGTTTCTCTGACTGAACAAGGGATCCCGTGCTCCCCCTGCAACACTGGTTCTGTTTAAACATGTTTACACGTCGGACATTGGCAGTAATTCAGCACAGTGACGGGGTTGCCCACCATTTACACGCAAAGGAATTTCAATTTGCATGGAAATCAAAAGGCCCACCGTTCGAGTGCCGTGACTTTTTTTTCCCTCCTCCTTTGTTAGCCTAACAAGCGAATGCTCAATGTATCTTTGTCTGAAATGGACTGACGTTTTCCTGATGGTGTACAGATACGCCGCAATGTTCCTACTAGAACTGAAAAAAAAACAGCTTGTTCCACCACAGGCTATGTGCTGAACTAGTGCAGTGGTGGCTTCACATTCAGCGGGATTTCTGCATTGTATTGCCTGTGTTGTCCTGCGTTATTTAATATTCAATGTATGGAGTTATCGATGGGTTAACCTGTACATCTCTTGTCTGTGTGTTTGTGGTTTGATTGGGCAAAAGCTGCAGAAAGAAAATACTTTAAGTATTCCTCATTCAGATTCCAATTGAAGAAACTTGTTGACAAGAGCTCTGAGGAAGGTCGCCCATACTGTAGTCAGAATAGGGATCCTTATTCATGGCTGTGTCAACATTGGATACCATAGAATGAAAACTGACACTTTGCAGACTTTGACAGGTCTTTGAAAGGTCTTTGACAGGCCTTTGCGAGGTGTTTTTATCTGTTGGCTGCATGCTGTTTTTTTTAGCTCTGATTATGTTGTTAATGGGAGAGTGATGAGCGGCATCAAGGTAAAAACTGCCATTTTAATTTATGGTTTTATGGAAGACTTCCAAAAATTCGTTGGGTGGTCACACCAAGGCCTGGCTGATAAATTTGCTCATTAAGATGAGTGATAGTTGACAATGCACACTTGGATAGTTGTGTGTGGTTCGAATCTAAAGGATCTCAGCATGTCCATGTTCCTTAACGTTCACATTTACATTATGGGCATTTAGCAGACACTTTTATCAAAAGCGACTTACAGTAAGTACATTTGTCAGAAGAAAGATAAACAACAATTTATCGTTGTCAGTATAGTTGGCATATTCATAGAAATAAGTGCTAAGCATTTAGGACTTAAGCATTTAACATCAATTCTCCTTATATAACAAAATAGCCCGGATAATAGAAGAACTATGGTGCCTCACGGTGAACCAAGGCACATTCTCCTTTCCCTGTGAAGTCTGTGGTACATTTGAACCAATACCGCTAACTTTTTGATTGGAGGATCACTGTTGGAACAGAAGGAACCTAAGGCAGTCTTACTTTGGCTGCCAACGGGAAATGTTGCTCGGTCAAAATCTGGTTTTAATGTTGAAGTACAAATAGCCAGGTTATTACGGGTGACCATAAAGCGTGTTGGAAATTTAAACAATGTACATGGGGAAAAAACTTGTTTTTGTGAGGCTGCAGTAGAATATAAAGGGCAAAGAGGCCCTGAAATCAAACAAAATTGCCATAAAAGTAACAGGCACATTAACTGACCGTAGAGAAGCAATTTTAGCTTGTAAAGCATGTCATAACTCACGGCTATTAGCGGGAATACAAACAAGGCAAATCAGTTATTTAAGACTTTTTTTTATCGAAATGGAGCAGTCTAGCATCAATCGCTAGATTGATGCTAGAGAGACAATGATTCCAGAGAGACAATGATTGACTATTACGGCAAACTCTACATGTATTATCTTTTTTATTAGAAGAAATCTGCAGAAAACACATTGAATACGATTGCATTTTTAGAATTGTTCGATTTTTCTCCCACGATACAACAATTAGCTTGTACAGGCTGTTGACCTTTTTACAACAGTTTGCCTTTTGATTGATGATTTACGTAGTTATTGACACCCCCCTCTCACCCCTCTCTGAATGCATTTCGACTGGTTGATAAGTGTTTCTTTAAGAGTGTGCAGCATGGCAGGCCATGATAAAGGCCTTGAACGTGACGGGTCCACCCTCACACTCATTATCTGCCCCATTAGCCTTATGCTAATGCAGGAGGCCCTGGCTGTGAAAGGTGCTGGAGCGCGGAACAAAAGGTCTTCAGGCAGACGAGGCTGTTATCTGCGAGTTCCACTTCCCCAAGTCCCTCTTGTCTGCCTTTGCCGGGTTGCGTTTTTGAACTCAAATGCCCCGTTGAAAAGAAGGGGTTGACTGTGGAGCGACGAGATTATAGTGGTGTGACGCACACCGTTTGGTTACTACTGCTCCCTTTGATTTATGGTAGCCAATGGTTTCCTCCAGCCTTCAACTTGAATTAACGGTTTAAATGCTTTAAATGTTTACGTCAAATTGACAGTGAAAAGAAAAACTGACAGAATACATTTTTATAAATATATCGACTCTATGGGCTCGACTGTTCACAAGATTAACTGTTTGTTATGAAAGGGTATGGTGGTGCCCGGGACAGTTCCATGTACATCGAGTACTTTAAAATGTTTGTGAACCTTGTATTCTCAATCTAGAAGATTCTCAATCTATATAGCATAAATAAAAGTAAAACGAACAGAAAACGTGGGGTAGGGTAGGGTAAAGAAAGTGCAGGTCCACACTAAGATGTTGCACCACAAGGCAAAGAGAGCACCAGAGTGATGCCCACAACACAGAGGAACACCCTCCAAACCCCCTGGAAACCAGCCGGCCACGCCTTAGCACCGGCCCCAGACACACGGCTGGAAACTGCCGCAAACCCCAAAAGGAAGTCATAGTAATTCAAACATCTTGTTCGAATCTTTGGGACGGATGATCGTCATTTTTTCTGTCAAAAAATGGAAAATGCGGCAATAATAGATTTTCATGGGAGTGATTGTTTCCTTCAGACTCAGAAATCTATAATGTATACAAACGATGACACTCCGCGTCGAGACCTTTCTAGACCTTTCTCTGCATTTCCATTGTTTGAAGCGTAGCGTGGCCACCCGTTGATTCCCATGATAAAGGAAGCCCCCGGGCGACTTTTCCGAAGCAGTGACTGAATTTCCCTCGGAACCTTTTGAGGCAACTGTTTACGGTGGTGTTTCCCAGTGTGCCTGCAGCGAGTCCTAAGCACTTGTTTTGTTTTTGTCTCAAGTTGGAAAGTATGCGTATCCAAGATAGACTCGGCGTGCCAGGGACTCCTTGATCATGCCTCGTCCTCCACAACCACTCCCAGATGGATGCCTTTTGCACGTTCTTTTATTTTTTCTATGAATGGGCCTTTTTTTTTTTTTTCATTATTTCGCCCCTTAACCCGTTTGGCACCGACCACCGAGCATGTTCTTTAAAAAAAACTCAAACAAGACGATGAGTAGATTAGTGTTGAGGAAATATGGAGGAGGCTGACAGGTCCACAGACAACCGCAAGCCTGTTACGTTCGACCCGCGTATAAAATGATCAAAAGCAAGACATGCAGAAGAGGGTAGAGATACATGGATGGAAGAACAGCATCATCGCAGGGCTAAGTTTAGCTCTGTCAGTTACTTTTGCCAGTATACATATAAGGCAGTGTAGGGGTGCCTTTGGTGCCTTAATTGACCTCATCTAATTGGCCTGCTTTCTTGACATCCCGCCTTTTGCATCAACACAACTGCGAGACAAAATCAGACCTGCATACATTTATTTAGGTCCCTAGCTGTTAGGTTTTTGGGAGACAGGCAGCCGCAAACTACGCCCCGCTCGGTTTGAATTTCATGACGCAACTCTTCGGCAGAACCATTCTGCAGTGGAGTACGAGTCGTCCTCGGCCAAGTGGAATAACCAGCACCAATACCTGTGGGTTTGTGGAGGGAAACGCAGAACGACTTCCCCTCGGGTGCCAGTTTTAATTTGTTCCGAATCCAACACGTTGAATTCATTTGCATGCTTAAAATAGGGTTGACGTTAATAAACGGAATGGCTATGTCGAGAGCTGTGTCAAGAATGTTTGGGGGATCAAGCCTTAAAGTAAAGCCCTGGCTTCTCTCAAGGATTTCCTTTATTTCCTTGGTTTCCACCCGTGTAGTAAACTGAACATGTTGTAAAAACACCCCATCTAGATCGAATCCCATGGCAGATATGATGGCATGCATGTGTTTTAATTACAGGAAGCCTATTCAATGACAAGCTCATACATGACAAGCCTCTTCAAATCACAGTAAGCACACACATCTTAACATTGACCTTTGCATGTGTGCATGCCTGTGCAATCCTATGACTGGTCGTTAGAGTAAGGATTAGTATTTTAAGTTGAAGTGATTCAAATTCCAATTAGCATTGTTGAGGTGAGGGACCCTTTTCTGTCATCTTGCTTCAGAGAGTAAGCAGTGGACCATTACTAAAAAAGTCAGTATCTAATGATTTTTCAAAGTAGTACAATGCGCTTTCTCACGGTGTCCTACAAAAGTAAACAATTACGAATCAACTGCGTTTAAAACCCAGGCGAGCTCGTTAGCCTCTGGCCCCGAGTCGAACGGTGCGTTTTCAACCCTGGAGCCCGCCTAAAAAACAAAACAACAGGGGAGCGCGCGCGTGTGTCCCGACACGTAGCAGGAAACCTGGACTTTCACAACAAACAGGTGATTGTCATCAGAAGGAGGAAAACAAGCCGCGATGAACCCGATGCCGAGCCACCGCCACCGCCGCCGCCGCCGCCGCCCACCGCCACTGCTGCATTATGGGGGAGATTGCATGCAGGTGGCGCCGATCGGCTCCAACAATGAGCCAATCCAGCGTTTGAGGGGCAGATGATTGCTGACATATGGGGGCCTTCAGACCCCAAGAAGAAAGCAATCAGGTGAAAGAGTTGTTGGGTGCGTGTTTGTGTGTGTGTGTGTGTGTGTGTGTGTGTGTGTGTGTGTGTGTGTGTGTGTGTGTGTGTGTGTGTGTGTGTGTGTGTGTGTGTGTGTGTGTGCGTGTGTGTGTGTGTGTGTGCGTGTGCGTGCGTGGGTATATGTGGGGGGAAGGCCACCGTCAACGTGGCTGCTACCATGTGGATGAAGGAGCAGCATGATGTCAGTCTGAGTCAGCAGCCCCACACACCTCCACCAGGGCCCGGGGCGGGGCTGATGTAATGTGTAATGCCCCCTTCTGCTCTGACGGTAGGGGTAAGTAGTAGCAGTGTGTTGGTACCCTGGGGTGAGGGGTGGGGGAGGTATATGCAGCTGTGAGGTCGGCGCCACCAAAGAGTGGCCTGGGTTAGAAGAGCTTTGATTTCGTCGTAAAGCAGACCTTCTTTTCCATGAGGTGATGCGGTGTCTTCATGTCTTATTATCTCCGTCATCTCATTCCAAATTGTAAACAAAAAAATCTGTACAATCCAGTGTTCTGGAGAGTATGTTCAAATATTTGTACTGTGTATAACATATATACATAGTGGTCTTTAATCTGTGCATAATTTCAATTCAAATGCATCAGTATAGTGTGAAAGCTCAAGAATCAATAAAAATATGTTTTAGTTTGAGTGTTTGAATGTTTTCAGCTGATAGTACTTGTACATGAAAGGCGCCTAACTTATAAACTGCATTATCATTAGGAGCACACAGAAAAAATAAGTGAAAATGAAAAAAGCTCTAAATAAAGAGTTAATGCGAAAATCTGAATACTGTAAAAATAAATGTTCATCTTAGTCACAACACGATTGAGACAGCACAATGCGTTTTTGTGTGTGTATGTTGGATATAACTTCATATTGGAAATCCCACGATCTCTAAAGAGCATTAGCTCAATTGCCTGGCTGACTGTACAACAGGGGCTTAAAAGCGTGTCCGTTGCTAAGAGAGTACGAAGGTTCCCCCTACTCCCTGGAGTAAGCTACCTTTTAGAGACGCAGGAATTAGTCAGATCCGACCTAAATTGTACCACAGTTTCCCCTTGGATACAATTATTTATATATTTATTATTTGAATATATTTATTTATTTTGAGAGAAAATTCTCCACAATATGGCTGCATTTCGATCATATATTAGATTGTGTTGGTTACCCTGGTTTAATCCCAATATGACAGAAGAGGGTGTGCTTTTTCAGTCATTATTGGCCCTTCAGTCATGCAGTTAGGAACAAGGCGCTTGTGCCGAGTTCCCTAATTATTAAGAAAGAAAGCATCACACTCTAGTTACATTGGCTCAACAAGAGCATGTCATTACTAGAGCCTCACCTACTGGGACATAAGCCTGTATTACACATTGAGTTTGTGAGGTGCGCTGCTTGATGAAGACTGCTCTGTAATGCAACGTGACGGGTCAGACTCTCCATCAACTACAAACATTTCTTTCTGAAGTGCCCTCGAGCACACCTCTATCTCACTTCCTCCATAATTGGTTGTTTGCTCAACTGAAAAGACAGACCCTTTGCTCAATGTTGAAAACACATGCGCAAAATTGTGAGTCTCCGTTATAATGTAGTGTTATCATGATCCCCGGTCGAAGACACATTGCGATGCGTCTGGACGACAATCTTTGTTTTAACGGGGCCTTGTTTACCAAGATGAATCAGGGGCTTTCTGGGAAACGTGACTTGAAAGGTAATCTAATTAGGGATGTCTTGCAGCCAAAATTAAACCCCAGCACACCTGGGCTCCCTTCCCGCGTGGAAGGCAGAGAGGTGGATTCTCGATGCCGAGGCTACCGTAATGGTTTTAACACCAAGCTTTATTTCCACGGTTACCATAACAGAGCATTGACCCTTACAGCCTTGAAGTCACTTAGAGAGAGTGTCCAGGTTCACTTAAGAGAGACAGGGGAGATAGAGAGACAGGAGTTGCCTGACCAAAGAGAGAGGGTTGCAGGAGCGATGGAGAGAGAGACTATGAGAAACAGAGAGATTAATTGGTGTCTTAGAGAGACAGGGAGGAAAAGGAGAAACATAGCCCAGGAGAGAGAAATAGAGTAGAACACAATGCGATAGAAACAGAGGGAGATTGATAGAAAGAGACTCGATTTCTATATTATAGATGATATATATATTGAGAGAAATATACATATCGTTGATCATACAGGTTAAATGTTAACGAGAATCATCATTAGACAAGAGATGCTTGACAGATGTATTGCTACATAGCTACAGAGAGACGGATCTAGACAGACAGTGAGACAGACACACGCAGACAGACAGATAGATATCGATACAAATAGATCTAGAGAGACAGACGGAAAAAAAGAAAGAGATAGATAGATAGATTTCCATTTTCAAACAGATGAGATGACGTGTAACAGCACAATCATTTCCGAGAAGTTCACGTAAATCTATTTGTGGAACATTATTCTGGTTTATTACTAACACAGTGTCCACTAAGTGAGGGGTCTGGAGGGAGAACCGGAGCCATATTCCAAGCGTGTTGCACGGAACCTGCTGCGCGAGCTGTTCTGTAGCTCGGCAACATGCAAACATAGCGCGCTCCATTTGTAAAGCAGAGTGATCCCATACTCAGAGCCCATGGAAAGAATAGCTGACGCCTATTGTTGCTTTTTCTTCCCTCCTTCTCTCTCGGTGTAAATATGTAAATCTGACCGGAGACTAAATAGTACTGCTCTTATATTTTTGAGGGGGAACCTCGTAGGAAGTCTCAACTCACCCTTCTTAAGAGAGTTGATGATAGAAATAGATCAATGTTAATAATGTTCTTCATAAGAGATAGTAACAGGAAGAAGATACTTTTTGATTGTAGTTGGGCCTTACTGAATGAGCTTAAGACAAAAAAAGGAATGATTCAAGACAATTAGATTAGGACAACTCTAAGTACCATCAAGACAACCCTAAGATATTTTAACACTGAAAGGTGCAAATAACGAATTACGAACGACCAAATGCATACCTGAATTTAATCCTCTTTTGCCCAAATTATCTTGTTTGAGGCTGCTCCACAAACCTTATTGTGCAGAGTGAAGTCTATACCAGGAGATCCTAAATGTAACAATTTCTCACCCACATATGACACGTATTTTGCAGTTTTCAGGCTTAGCACTAAACACAGGTCTTACAACGTGCCGGCCACTTCGGTGGTACTTTGATGTTATGGGGAAAGGAAACGTTAGCTAAGTGGTCCGACTGGGAAAAAAAATACAGAACCAAAGTCTGTTGTTTACATTGGATTTTTCATTGAAGGGAAGGAACAGAGAGAGACAAAGAGAGCAGCAAGTAGAGTAGAAAACGAAAAAAAAGAAAAACAGTTTGGGTGTAGGTCAGATGAACTAATATTTCAGTAAATGTAAAATCAGCTGGGTTTATTTTAAAGCGGCCCTCTATTTTGATAGTAATTTGTGCCGCTCGTTTCATAATGTTAGTGTTGGAGCCGGCTCGGTGGGAGCGTGGAACTGCGTCAGATTAACCATCTGCACAATGTAAACACAGACCTCTTCTGCTCCAAGAAAAGAAGTGCAGCAACCAGGGGGAAGAGATGCTGGAAGCTAGCTAGCCTGCTAGAAAACTTCCCCCGGTTATGATGCTCACTGTCTCTCGCTCTCTCTCTCTCTCACCACACTCGTCCCCCTGCTTGTCCAGTCGACAAGGTCAGGCGAGGGCGGCCGGTTGATTCCTTCTAATCCTTTATGGGGAACCTTCATCGCGTTCGGTTCCCCCACACCCAGCGTGTGTTTTGAACCAAGATGGCCGCTAAGTGACTGAGGCCCGTTGACTTTAAGGAAACTCATGGGCGTTCTCTGGACAGAGGCATCGCTCTTCTGGATTCCTTCTAAAGCTATTCCCCTCTGTGTTTGCCCTTGCCCTTTGGAGGGGTTTAAGGATATCTTAAGGATTTTTCTACCTGAACCCTTATTTTTATTATCTACGGGACTTTGCACTTATAAATTGGTCCGGTATTGAGGGCTCCGTAATCCCTGAATTGTACACTCTGCACCAGTAACATCATGACACACCACTGAGGTTGGACCTTTTTTATACTATGACATTAACGTTCTAGCATTCAGCCAGCTATGGGTTCCCATATAGATGCTGTTTGTCCTCCCAGCGTCTGCTCTAGAAGCCTCCAGCCCTTCATGTGACCTGGACCTTAAGGCTTAGTTATGGTTCCACCTCGACGCAACGCAAGGGGGTTTACGGACCCAATACGTCCTTGCGGATCCTCCTTTGCGTCCATCGCGAGGGCCTGACGTGCGCCTTCGAAAAATAACCTTAACCTTGCGTCGAAAGGCGACGCAAGCAGCAAGGGCTGTGATCGGTCCGCTCACTAAAACCCGACCGCAGAACCGAAACGGGTCCACGGCTGCGTCGGAGCGTCTGCTTGGTCGTTGCGCTGCGTCGACGCGGAACCTTAACTGAACCTTCAGTTTCCACAGGGCGTTGGTCCGCCAGAGAAAAAAAAATTCTCCAGGGTTCTCAGTTCCCACTCAGTTTGTGCAGTGCTGATTCTTATAGGTGGTCCTGCGGAAAAGTCAGGTACCGG
The DNA here is from genome assembly GCF_031168955.1 of Gadus macrocephalus. NCBI lineage: Eukaryota > Metazoa > Chordata > Actinopteri > Gadiformes > Gadidae > Gadus > Gadus macrocephalus. The sequence continues at coordinate 3,193,391 of NC_082393.1, forward strand.
TAGGCCTGCACAGTGTTGGACCCCCTCACCACCCCCCTTCCTCCTTCACCCTCGCCCACCCACCCACCCCGCCTTACCCCTCCCTGCCTCCCAAGTCCATTTGCAAAATGTTATTTTTGTTACTTTGCCTTCCATCACTTTTCAACTTATTTTCCATCACTGCCACACTAATGAGGCATCAAAGAACAATTAGCCAGGGCTCTGATTAGGGGGGGCCTGTGAAGTAATTTGACTTCTGGACGGGCTTCTGGAATGTACCAGTCTGTGGGGTTGGGGGAGCAGGCCCATTGCGAAATAGATGGATTACATAATTTGCCGTTCCTTGCACCTACAGTTTGATGTGTCTGTTATCGATGCAATTCAGCAGCCGATTTACCCAAATTTGACCCTTTGCAAATCAGTATATTAGAACCATATATATATATATATATATATATATAACCATTGAGAACCTACCTGAAGGAAAAAAAAATATTGATAATTTTTGCATTACAAGTACGATTTCTAATTTTTGACATTGACTTAGAACGGTGGTCTCTGCATCCGACCATGTAAAGCACCTCTCAGCTGTTAGAGGGAGTATGTTTTAGACTATTGGCTCACTTAGGCTGCTTGATTAAAACTAAGATGGGCTGAAGGCAATTTTGTTTCTTTGGCCTTTTGTAGCTGTTTAATGCTTTTTAATGGCACACCATGCTGAGTTGTAGGATTGTCAGAGTCACAGTTGTGCACACAAAAAGTGTAGCTACAAAGGGTCATATTTTCAAGCTCGGGTTTACTTAACAAATAGCGATTCTCCAAGGTGGCTGAAGGACAGGAATGGTATTTCAATCCGGTTATGATACTAAATCCTGTTTATTGTTCTGGTGTAAAAAAGACATCAACGCTCCTTGCAGGGTAAAATACTTTTTTCACGTTAAAAAAACTTACAATAAAAAGTGACCTACATGTGATCGTAACCACAATCAAACAAATGTGCTGAAGTGCCTTTGAGCAAAATATTCATACAACACCCTTGCATTTCTCAGTGCCTCTTGGAGGATTCAAAAGGTGTGCGTATGTGTGTGTGTGCAGGCATATGTGTGTGTGTGTGTGTGTGTGTGTGTGTGTGTGTGTGTGTGTGTGTGTGTGTGTGTGTGTGTGTGTGTGTGTGTGTGTGTGTGCATATGCGTGTGCATGCTTGCGTGTGTGTGCGTGCATGATTGCGTGTGCGTGCGTGTATGTGTGCGCGTCTGTGTGTGTGTGCGTGTGTGTGTGTGTGTATGCGTGTCTGTGTCTGTGTGTGTGTGTGTGTGTGTGTGTGTGTGTGTGTGTGTGTGTGTGTGTGTGTGTGTGTGTGCGAGCCAGGATTGATATCACTGAATGTGGTGGGCCATGCATGCCAGTCTAGGGCTTGTGTGTAAGGCGAGAAGACCGGAGCAGAAGGCTTCATTTCCTCCCTCTTGGTCTCACACTTGGGCCTCTTTGAAGTCTGGGCCCATCGTGCTGACGCGATGTCCTTCATGGACAGGAAGGCCAACGCTTTCATTGTTTCTCTGGCCCTCGCATGTTGGGTTCGTGTCCGAGCTGTGTGCTTTTTTTTCTTCCTTCCCTAATTTTTTTCGAACTTCTCATTGAAGGTGTTGGTGATGGTGGATATATGTTGTTTTGGATTCAACTGAAGAGTGATTTGGATGCATAAATCACAACTTCTTGACCAAACCATGGTTGGATTTTGCTCGAGGATACACTGTGGATGGGAGGATTCTTTGTGTCGGTAAACGTTGTCAGAAAATGAAAAAGGATTTCAGTGTTTTTCATCATAGCAAAACTTTGATGACGCAATACTTTATTGTGGAAATCAAGTAAAGAAGGCTGTATGAAATGTTGCTTGTTTATGGCACACTGCTTACATTCAATCACATGGGATGAGAGAAATCATTAAAAATGACTAAACAGGAAAAACATATCAATTGTCGACGAATGCCCGTGCAATTATGGTTCAGACTGATGATTTGAATGTGCATCGGAAATACCTACCTCACACGAGTGTGGTGGCCTTGTTCCTCCTGATACGCTCCATCCCCAAACATGTTAAGTCATCGTCGGTCACGGATCATTGTACTGCGGTTGTACGGTCCTCATCCAATGAGCCACAGTTTGTAAACAGATACGCTGGCTCTTTCCAGTGGGGCCGATTCCATAAATATTGTTTCACACTCAATGTCCTTTCAAGGGATTCCACAGGAAAACTCTCTCTCCGTGAGCCATTGATGATGCAGAAGATTTGACATCAACACACTTCTAAATCTAAATCTGTAAAAACAACATTCTGACATTCATTGAGACATTAATGTAGACAAATGCCAGCAGAGAATACCAATGAAAGTGGTGTATTTCAAGTCAGGAACAAACACCAGTTGTCTGGTCATGTCCGGCCACCCCCGCCGCCCTCCTATTGGTTTATTTCTGGCATTGTGGAGAGTGGGCCCCAATCTATCCAACCCCAACACACACACACACACACACACGCACGCACGCCGAACGCACGCACGCACACACACATTATGTTTATCTGAATCCCTTCTGTTGTGTGTGTGTGTGTGTGTGTGTGGGGGGGGGGGGGTTAGGACAGAGATCATGCTTGTGGACCCGTCTCCATGTCCACCCATTGTTCCGTGTCACTGACGCAAAGTAGCACTTAAGAGTGAGGAGGAGGGACACATCAACCGCTGCCACCACAGAAGAAGAGCTAGAGCACGGCAGACTGAGAGATGGACCAGTGATTATCCAATGTCCATACCCCCATTGTATAAGGCCATGGAGAGTGAGATAGAGTTTAATTTGGTTATACCCATGGTATAGATGAAAAAAACTAGTATCTAATCATTGTTGGTAACTGTGTGCCGCATCACCAGCCCTTCCATTTCCAATAATGGTAGAGTCCGTTGTGGTTTATTCCTTACAAGCTGTGTACTCTCAAGTAAAGTTTCCAACAGATGTGGATTTGTACAGCGGCTGATGGATTTATGTGTGTAAATTAATCTGGCTCAAGAGGCGGTGGCACAGGACTTGTAACCGGAAGGTTGCTAGTTCGATCCCTGGCTCCTCCTAGTGTCGAGGTGTACCCTGAGCAATACTCCCAAACCATAGCTTCTCTCGACGAGCTGGCGGTCGCCTTGCATGGCTGACACCACCGTCGGTGTGTGAATGTGTGTTTGAATGAGTTGAATGTCAGGCAATAATTGTAAAGCACTCTGAGAGGCTACTGGTGAGAATAGCGCTTTATAATTTCAGTCCATTTACCACATATGTTTTTACATTTTTCATTGAAAACAACTGAAAGTCACTGAATCTCTCTTTATTGACTTTTGTCGCCTACTCACTTTGATGTAGTTTTCAGGCTCCTAATCTGGGGTAACGACATCAAGCTAACTCCTCAGTACTTCGGCTCTTCAAATAGCTCAATTGGGGACTTTAATATTGGCCGTGACATATTGTGGCTACGTAGTCAAAGTGAAGTCTACGGCCACTAAATCAATCAGGGTGAGTAAAGATATCATTCATCTTATCCTACAAGTCTTTGATCCAAATGATCCGGGGCTAACCGTTAGCTTGTCGCGCTAACTAAGACACCACTTTTTAAATGTGGTTTAAACAAATGTGTTAAACTCATCGTGTTGTATTATTTCCAACAAAAACATACTTTCGACCTCAACATAAAAAAAGGAAAATTTATTCTTGCATTTCTTTGTGATTTTGCCGTTGCCGCTGACCTATGTCTCAGCCCCGCTCCGGCTAACGCAAACTGCCACTTTTCCACTATTCCCAGGAAGAACCTGAGCGTAGTGGGAATGGGATCAAGGGGAACAATGGCGGCCAAAACATGACAAAGCGTTCAGCCTTCAAAAGCGCAGGGTGGCAGTGTAAAGACACCACAAAGTTGAAGATCACAGGGAAACAATTTAAAAGAAGGACTCTTGTTTCGTTTCACATGTCAGACATTTTTTCTTTTGGTGGACTTACGTTCTCAGCAGGTGCGCTCTAAGTAACTTTCACTGGAAAAGTCCAACGAGAATCAATGTGAATTTGCTTCAGTTGGGATCGTTTTTCAAATGGTGGAATGCCATGAACGCAAGAGTAATATTTCAGTATAAAAAAGTACTTCCTGTTGGCTTGGAGCTGAATTAAAAATCTTTTTTTTTTAAAGACCATGATTAAAATCAAAAGGTTCACATTAAAGTTCACATAGATGTCAGTTCCTCCATTCGGCGGCCAATGGTGTTCACTGAAAGTCATCTGCTTTTCAGTTGGAATCAACCGACACCTCAGAAACAGAAACATTGAATATTTGACATCGTAATTTTGAAATCAGAAAACACACAATGAATAAACACACGTGTTTAACTTTTTTCATTGATGAAGTCCATCTAATCCGCAACCACCTCCACGTTTCTTCCTCAATCGGTCCACACGCGGGGACAGGGCCGGCACGCCGCCGCCGCCGCCGCCGCCGCTAGCTCCCTCGCTATGCAGCACCAGCGTTCCAGTGATGTTGAGGAAAGGGCGGCTGCCAACCCATGCAAAGTGCTAGGTGTGTACCGCGGGCTCCCTTACACCACCGCCCCAGATGCACAAACACAGACACCGTAACACGAGCCGCCATCTTTCCCCACCAAGTGGATTTATGCACATAAATCATTTCCTACACAGTGTTTTCTGGGGGGGGGGGGGATTTATTGCAATAATAGGCCATCTCTGCCATTCCCATCCGGTCCGCTCCGCTGCCGTCCTTGGGAAAACCGGCCCACGGGTCTTAACTTTTGGTCACATCGGGGCTCTGGTTACAGGGTTACCTTTCCTTCACCTCTCGCCCCGATCCTGTGTTTCCACGGGGGTTACCTGTGTGATCCGACGGGCTCACGGCCCATCACCAAAGGACGTACGTGACAGTGTTTTGGAAGCGGTCCACGTGACCCCCTGGTCCCCGGCCGTTTGATCGTGTTGGTTCTGCAGGGCGGGGGGACCCCTCGGGGCAAAGCACCGACACATGCTTGTACAAAAACATTGCCACAGCCCCGTTTCGTAGTGTGTGCGCGCGTGTGTGTGCGTGCGTGCGTGCTTGCGTGCGTGCGTGCTGGTCCTCGGCTCAAAGGGTGTGTTTTGTCTACGGTCACGGTGTCTATATGGTTAAGACAACAGAGGAGGTGCGATCGAGTGTAGAGCACGTCGAGACATCCTCGAGGGTCGGTGTTTTCACAGACTGTGTGATTTTACTTTATCTTACGGGGCTTCTATATTTGCACTTTGTTTTTGTTGGCCTTGAGCAGAATCCAGCTCGCGAACGGGATTCAATAGAGACATATTACCGAGGCAGTGTTACACTATGTAAGACCTTAAGGAGGATGTCCAGGGAATACCCTCCGCGTTCTGAACATCGTGTGAATCCACCGTGCTGCTTGATAATGACAGCGATTATGGTGATCTGTAAGGGAATGCCTCTTCTAAGCTTGGCACAACATTGAGAGGATACCAAGAAGAGCTCAGTTGTGTTATTTATTATAGTTGGTGTTAATGATTTAGGATACACACATATACACACAGAGCAACGAGTGGCCTGTTGAGAATACATTACAACATTACCTTCACAAAATACACTTAGTCTAATAATATGATAATATTATTATTAAAATAATAGGTCTAGATTTTCATTCACGAGTTAAAATCGTATCAAGTGACGAATTTGGTCAGGTGATTATACCACCCCAAGCCCACGATGGATATGACTATGAGAGCATCTTTTACAGTAAACCTTATTTGTGACGGTATTCACACAAAATATATAATATACATATCTAAAATGTTTTATAATATAATATAATACATATAATATATTTGTATTATTGTATTTTAATCAGTTACTCAGTGACAGATGAATATAGTCGATCAAAGCTTGTACTGCCAGATATTCCTCAAAGACGGAGTGTGAGTGTGAGGGGTCATTCTATCAACGGCAGCTGATGATCAAAAGTGTACCAGTGCCAGGGCTACTCACCGCCAAGGTGGCTGCCACACTCCACCTTGATGGCTTTGACAGGACTCCTCTGAATCCTGAGGCTGAGACGATAATGATACCCACCAGGAGGTGTAACATGCTGCCATGCGGGAGATCTCTCCGGGTGCGAGTGGTGATGGCTCTTATAACCTGCTCTGCAGTGATTAGTCAATGCACAACAGGTGTGCAGGCTCCCCAAGACCCAGAGTCCAATCAGTCCCCTCATTAGAGGGTAGCAGACCAGCGAACGGCCATATGGGTCGTTTTTGGGTCACATTGACTAACAAACTATTCTCTTGGGTTGGAGAGCAGGCTGAGCTCCTCAGATGGTCCAGGGTCCAAGGTCCAGTCCTTTTAATGACCATCGTAACTCAAACTGCATGCCTATTACCCATTTCTCACCTTCATACAGGTTTCGATCTGAGGCCCCGTTTACACGAAGGGAAAACGCAGATATTTCCACGCGGTTTGGCCTCTCATTTACACGAAAACGCTGTTTTTATCACAGAAAACAATCATTTCTAAAAACTCCGGCCAAAGTGGAGATTTCTGAAAACGCCGGTTATGTGTTGTCGTGTCAACGGGGGGGAAACAGGGTTTTAGGTTCTGAAGCGTCACATTATGCGCCAGGAAAAGCTTAACGTCATATGAGCGCCCTATGTTTACAGTTTGTTTGTTACGGGAAGACGCTCGTGTTATTCGTTGTTGTTGATTCTGAGGATTCTGATTGGCTTGCATGGCTTTATCCTTCTCCCTACACTGCCGACCATAGGTTTGGCATAGTTATAATGGCGCTCGACGGCGTATTTATGCGTTTTGAAAACGATGTTGTGTGCACAATGTTATTTTTGAAAACGGAGGGGGGGAAATATTTGTTTCTATAAATACCCTGCTACGTATAAACGTGGCCTGAACAACCAGCTTCTCTGCTCTAATCAGCATGCTGTTTTGGTATAATATTGTAGGTTTTGATATTGCTACGCATGTATTGTGTAACAGAGCCACACATCTGTACACAGTTCAACGGTTTTGGAGTCGGCTCAGCTCAGGAGGCAAAGCACGTTGACTTGTAATCGGAAGGTTGCTGGTTCGATCCCCGGCTCCTCCTCGCGTGTCGAGGTGTCCCTGAGCAAGACACTTAACACTCAACTGCTCCTGATGAGCTGGAGGTCACCCTGCATGGTTGACTCCGCCGTCCGTGTGTCAATGTGTGTATTAACCGTTGTAAGTCGCTATGAACAAAAGCGTTTGCTGAATGCCCTAAATGTAAATGAGTCTGTTTCTTTCGAGTCAGCGGCATTCCCATGAGACCAGTGTGAACCCAAACAGAGCTTCTTCCCCCTGTTCTGACCTCGACGTTGACCTACAATCCTCTATCTATGGTTCACAGGGCGATAACGCACTGTCGAGAAACAACAAGCTCCTGCAGTCCCTGAATCACTGGTTTCTCGTAGTCGGAGCAGCTTAAGTGGGCGAGAGTGCAGATTCACACAGCTGGCTGCACCAAATATTATCGTCGCAGGTTTTCCCCCTCTCTCGCTCTTCTCCCCCCCTCCTTATCTACTTCCTATGACCACGGCCCCCGTTCACGCAATTGACCAGCGCAACAGGAAGTGATGTCATGATGAATAGGCATGGGATGGACTGGACTCTAGAGATATCATTGTGAGGGCATCTTGGGAACCATGGGAATTATTATCCAATCCCATGCTCATCAATATTTACACTGCGGTGTGTGTGTGTGTGTGTGTGTGTGTCTGTGTGTGACATGTTCAAATGCTCCATATTAAAAAATTGCAATGTGTTTTACAGTTTTTACAATTACAGTGTTTCTTTTGTGTGCGTGCCAAATACTGTACGAATTGAGCTGTTTTTTCTTTCAAAAGTTGTGTAATGTCTGTTTGCAGGTGGATACAGAGATATTATATGGTCGATAGGGTTTAAATGTGGTCGATAGGGTTTAAATGTGGTCGAGAGGGGTTTACATGTTTATATGTGGTTGATAGGGTTTACATGTTTAAATGTGGTCGATAGTGTTTGAGTGTGGTCGCTAGTGTTTACATGTGGTCGATAGTGTTTAAATGTGGTCGATAGTGTGTAGGTGTGGGCAAGAGTGTTTAAATGTGGTCGATGGTGTTTGAGTGTGGTCGCTAGTGTTTACATGTGGGCGAGAGTGTTTAAATGTGGTCGATGGTGTTTGGATGTGGTCGATAGTGTTTAAATGTGGTCGATAGGGTTTACATGTTTAAATGTGGTCGATAGTGTTTAATTGTGGTCGATAGTGTTTAATTGTGGTCGATAGGGTTTACATGTTTAAATGTGGTCGATAGTGTTTATATATGGTCGATAGGGTTTACATGTGGTCGATAGGGTTTACATGTGGTCCATAGTGTTTAAATGTGGTCCATAGTGTTTAAATGTGGGCGATAGTGTTTAAATGTGGGCGATAGTGTTTAAATGTGGTCGATAGGGTTTATGTGTGGTCCATAGTGTTTAAATGTGGTCCATAGTGTTTAAATGTGGGCGATAGTGTTTAAATGTGGTCGATAGGGTTTACGTGTGGTCCATAGTGTTTAAATATGGTTGATAGTGTTTAAATGTGGTCGATAGTGTTTACATGTGGTCGATATTGTTTAAATGTGATCGACAGTGTTTAAATATGGTCGATAGTGTTTAAATATGTTCTTTTCCCTCACTCTCCACCTCATCCCTAACTCTCCACCTCAAGCTGGTGTGTAGTGAGCGTTCTGGCACCGATTGGCTGCTGTGCATCACCCAAGTGGGTGCTCCACATTGGTGGTGGTTAGTGAGGTCCCCCCTTCACTTTAGGCGTCTTTGAGTGTTATTAATTATTATTATTCTTCATGTTTAACCTCTGTTTTCCTTTTATTCCTAGTCTGTTTTACATAGTTTTGAATGATGACTATATGCTCTGTAAGGTGACCTTGGGTGTCTTGAAAGGCGCCTCTAAATTAAATGTATTATTATTATTATTATTATTATTATTATGTGATACAGAATGTGCTTTTCCTACTCACTTTCGTCCATGTATTTTAAAATACAAAAATCATTGCATTTTTTTTGGAGACGCCTCATTTATCTTGTATTTTTCATTCTCCCTTCGATCTTCATTGCTGCCTCAATCCTAGATTATTCAACTGTCAATCCAGGCAAGTCACTTTGCTTGAACATCCTATTTACTAGTAACACATAAGCAAGCAAATCACTATAAATAAATGTTTATATATATATATTCATAGTGGTTTGTATATATATATATATATATATATGCCTGTGTGTGTGTGTGCGTGTATATATATATATATACACAGGCAGTCTTATATATATAAACTCATTTGTTTCAGATTGACTACCTTCTTTCCTCAGTGATCAAAACAAAAAACACAGTTGTATCTATCTTTTTTTGTGTCCATGTAACACAGTGAGCGTACCCTTCCAGATTGAAGCGCATATCATAGAAGGGAGGAGGGTCCGTTTGGCACTCGATGACATCATCGATAACACCGCAAACCAGCGAGCAACGGTAGCCTGCGCGGTAGCCTGCGCGTTAGCCTGCGCGGTAGCCTGCGCGGTCGCGCAAAGGGAGGGAGAGAGCAATTATGCAGCGTCGTTAACCTTTAACAGGCTGCCCGCATGGAGTGCCGCGAGGATGAATAATAGTCGGGCCCTTAGTATAAATCCACGGCGCGGCCCTTCGGAGATCCTCCCGGGGGTACACTCCCGCGGGGTGGCCGGAGAGGGCACTCTGTCGGTCGGTGGGGCTGGGTGAGTCAGGACCGGGGGGATAGTGCCAAGTCATAAGAAACCCACCCGCCTATGGATGCCCCCGGGTCAGTGCGACGCACACTTCCACGCGGAGGAAACGGAGAACGGCACAACCAAGTGACCTGGATTGAACTGAAGATGTACGTGA
>NC_082393.1:3208358-3219222 GCF_031168955.1 Gadus macrocephalus
CTGAACGAGGAGGAAGCCTCTCCAAATGAAACGTAAACCCTTCCATCCGACCGACCTATCAGGGGCCACTTTGGCCCCTGAGCAAACCTTTCTCAGGGGCCGGGGGATGTGAACTCCTCTGGGAGCTGCAGCTCTGTAAAAAGTTAAGGAGAAAGTATGGAAAGCATTAGGTCATCCATCGCAGGCCCAGTATCCCCTTCAGCACTGTAGTCAGCACGGCCCCCTGAGAGAATGGAACCCAGGGAGTCCCTTCCCCGGGGGATAAGATCGGGGACTAGGCGATCAGCATGGAGAGGTCTCAGGTAACGGTCTACATTATAGCGCAGGAGGGCATAATGCAGTTCCTTTGGTGTATTTTACTTTAGGGAGCCATGACTTCCCGAACCCACCAAGGGAAATGCCAGTGAGCTCCCTTCTGTCTCCGGTGCACTATACGTATTGTCTCAGCTGCTTAATAAACAAACAAATAGTGCAGTGAATAAATATGCTTTTAGGAAATGGGGCCGCCGTGAGTGAGCGTTCTCCGCGGTCCTACACATCCCCCGCTCTTTCCGATAGTCGTGCTTTGGCCCCGATCCGATCCCCCGCATTAAATCTCCTTTTATTTAAATGATATTTCGCTGTGCCAACATCGAATTGCATTTGGACAGATTTATTGTCGCACGTAGCCCTTACGTCATGGGCTCCGGGGTGGAAGGCGACCAGATCCATCCCCCTGAAGCTCCAGAGTCATGTCATGAAATGTAGATGAGAGCTATGGTCACCCGGATATATCGTCTATATTTTACATTAACATTTAGGGGCATTTACCAGACGCTTTTATCCAAAGCGACTTACAAGTAGTACATTTGTCAGGAGAAAGAGAAACGATATATCGGTCCAGTAAGGATGTTCATTGAAACAAGTGCCAAGCACTAGCAATCGTTAGGTTAACCCATTCCCTGTTTGCAACAAAGAGAGCTAGGATAGGATGCTACACAATACTACACACTCATTTTAAGTGCCAGGGCACATACAATAAGTGCGCACATTATGGACACACAATTTGGTGTTGCATGGACCCAGCAGAAGTGTCAGACAGGAGCTACAGCCCATCCACTTGGAACTATCATCATGGAACAAGGAATCGTTCAACGAAATAAAATTCACACGTTATAAAATTCTCTTACGTAAACCGCTACCTACTTTTCATTCCCGGTGCGTCCGCGGTTTCATGTTGAACCTCCCTTCTGACATCACCAGGATTTAATGCCCTTGTTTCCTTTTTCACGGGCTAAAAATAAACCGAACGTTTTTTGCCTCGCACCTCCGGCGAGTTATTATTGTCCAAAGGGAGGTGCTGAGTATGTTAAGAGGTTGGGTGTGTGTGCGCGCTTTACGTTCCATTAATCCCCAAACGTCAGCCTTTGTTGCTGTTGTTGTTGTTGTTGTTGACAGGAGAGGCCTGTTCACAGAGGAACCTGCAACAACAGTTTGCCCGCTGCACGGAGAACATTAGAAGTTGTGTTTGTCAATTAAAAACGGTGTTTGGAAAAAACGAATCAGGGGGCGTTCGTGTTGTTAAAAAGCGCCGAACCCTAAATTGTAATGATTTCTTGTGCAACGCAACCGACCCTTACTCTAATTATGCTGCTCATTTAACTCATGAGGACGGACATTAAATGATAAAAACAAATCAAGTAAAACTAATCTTATCCCATGCTAAGGCTGACAAAAGGTTGTTGTGTCCACACACACATCGTCGGCCGTTCTGTGGATTTCAGCCGTGATTTCCAGCCTGGGACTCTGGTACACCCGCCTCCCAATGGAGCCACGGAGCCTCATGACAGGTTCACTGGAACAATCCTAACAAAGACGGCCGGCCCACTGAATGGAGAGCTAAGGGGGGAGGCGGCAAAGGAGGCAAAGTGAAATAAAACAAAAGTGCTCCTTTAAATCAATGATCGATGAGGTGGCCTTTGCTTGGACTTCAAAGGTCTTGGAAGGGGTGGGGGGGGGGGGGGGGGGAGATGGGGTGGAGGGAGGGCTGTTAATGCGGGGTGCTGGCACTCTCTCGTCCCTCTCCCAGTGGCTGCAGGGGAAGCATGTGTGACGTCGCCCCGTCCTCGTGGTAACCCACCCCTGCTGTTGCCCCCCCCGAAAAGAACAAAACAATGCCACTTTCTCTACGTCTAGGAACCCAAACCCACCCCCTTCTCTCCCTGCTTTTTTCGCTTCCTTTTTGGCATTCATTTGTGTTAGTCACCCCCTTATTGTTTAAAAAGCTCGGTGCCAGTAGTCCCCAAAGCGAGTAAAACGCAGCTTCTTTAACGAGCACCACCACCCCTGTTCTCTCTTTGTGCGGAGGTGCGTGCACAGAATAGCTATGGCTGATCATATCAAAGGTCGCGTTAGTGCCAGCCTCGCATCATGCCGGGGGGTTGGCGTGTCTCTTTGTGGCCGTCCTGAGCGATGGGACTCATTGGGAACCGGTCAAGCGGTGGCTAATTTGGTCTAAGGCTCAGAAAGCCTTCCTCCGGACCAGGGGTTCCTCAACGTTTCGGTGCGGCCCCAACACCTGTGGAGGTGCTTTTGGCCCTGGACCCACGCACTATTGCGTAAAATAAGTGTATTAAATATGTACGATGGTTGCACGTTATCGTTTTTTTATAAACGTTACTGGATTCATGGGTCGTGTCCCACAGTTTGAGAACCACAGCTCTAGCCCTCACTTATTTTTGGCAATGTTTATGAAATGCAATACTTTTGACAAATATCACCCCCCCTCTGTGATGGTTGGGCCTGATGAGGACCACAAATAACCTTCTTTGGGGGGGTTACGGTAGGATGCAGAGATGGAAGAATCTTTCCGGTCAACGAAACAACGGTTGTTGGATATGATATTGGTGTGGTATGATATTCATCGGCTCAAAATCGTCTAGAAGGGGGAAACTTGTGTTTAACTCCCTGTTGAACATCAATCTTTTCCTAATCTTAAAATCTCCTGCTCTTTGTTGACTCATTGAAGAGTCAAACCTGCAGGCTGTCATCATTTATAGATGGCTTCTTCAGAAGCTTACGTTAGAGCAGGAACATGTTGGAACAGGCCGCAGAATATTTATCGTTTGGTAAATATCTGTACTGCGCCAAACTGCATTGTAAGGGGAGAACAAGCATGTGTGACTCCCAGGGAAATTGACAGTATCACACGTCTTTGTCACTTTTTCACAATTTCTTGAAGACCATCAATGGTATCGATACAAGATCAGCAGTGGAGGTACCAGAGTTAAGATGTGAGAGTTTGACAGCAGCAGAATAGTCTACTGGCAAAAGTGTCGGACGAAAGGTTCTTGGTTTGAATCCCAATGCTCACTTGTTCACCTGTAGGCATGAATCAGAATTTACCGTGAGTCGGTTGTGATAAATACATCTGCTAAATGAGTTTGTATATGAGGGAGTGTTGTGCTGACGTGCTCTTGAGCGAGACATGGCTTGACAATCCTCATGTCTTCGCTGGTGCGATACCTCTTCTCACCTCCCACTCCGACTCTGTTTGGAATCCGATTGATTTCCACGGTAGCTACACTCCTGAATCCCCTCTCGGGGATTCTGCTGTACAGTGATTCACCGGCTTCACATGACTTCCAGACGGGTTAGGTAGGAAGTTGTGTAGGAAGGTGGCCTCTCACCGGAGCCCCACTTGATGTAATCACATCAGCATGACCAACCTGAAGGCATTTAAAACTACAACCGAGGATTGTCACCAGCAATTGCAAATAACACATTCTGGGCCCCAACCAAACTATCCCTCATCCCATCAACCCTGTTTCGTAATCACAGCAATTACCTAGAAGTGTAGGAGTAGGAGTTTGATCAGTAAACCTGTTGTGATCGTGTGTGTGTGTGTGTGTGTGTGTGTGTGTGTGTGTGTGTGTGTGTGTGTGTGTGTGTGTGTGGTGTGTGTGTGTGTGTGTGTGTGTGTGTGTGTGTGTGTGTGTGTGTGTGTGTGTGAGTAAGTGTGTCTACGTGTGCTTTGCATGACTGTTTGTAACATCCTCTGAAGCTTATGAATGGAGCTGGAATGCACTTAATGAATATTTAGGTGTGTCCTGAACTGCAAAAGGAACATTTCCGGCAATAAACCGAAGGACATTCGGTGACCTCCGAACGGCCCTTCCCCGTCAGCAGGAAAAGACCGGGATTTGAACCCATGACTTGACCATGTTCCAAAAGGTCTGTGGCTAAGGACATATCCGAAAATAAAAGCCAGCCTGAATGTATATTTAATAACTGTGGCAACTCAATCCAAGACACAAACCCCAAACACCCTCTTTGAGCACTGGATTCAGATATCCCACAACGGTAAGTGTTCCACTGTGCTCTGCCGGGTTTTGAACAATCTTCTTTCATATATCTATGTCCGTACGTAAAATGAGTGGGAGGAGAAGAGATTTGATGAAAGTTGACAATCATGACGGGCGCTTTGGGAGGTGACAGATAACTTTTCAGACACAGACAGACAGACAAACATGGGGGAGGAGGCAGGTAGGAGAGATGGTAGAGGTTCACTTTCCATATTGTATGATGTGTGTATGAGTGCATGTGTGTGTGTGTGTGTGTGTGTGTGTGTGTGTGTGTGTGTGTGTGTGTGTGTGTGTGTGTGTGTGTGTGTGTGTGTGTGTGTGGTGTGTGTGTGTGTGTGTGTGTGTGTGTGTGTGTGTGCGTGCGTGTTTGCACAAGCTTGTGGTTGATTCAAGGTTGAAGTTTGCTGGGCTGTTTTACAAATCACGGTGGCTGCAGCATTGTAAGCATTACAAAACGGAAAGGGACGGTCTCCAAAATAGAACCGGATTCTTAAAAATATATTCTGCTCTGCAATGGTCAAATGAAGTCCATCAGAGGCAATGCATGCTGAAGGCCGGAATGTATGAGGTACGGGCTGTTGGAGCACCACTTTCCTCTCTCTCTCTCTCTCTCTCTCTCTCTCTCTCTCTCTCTCTCTCTCTCTCTCTCTCTCTCTCTCTCTCTCTCTCTCTCTCTCTCTCTCTCTCCCTCTCTCCCTAGATATCGTCTCTGATGAATGCGATGTGGAAGGAGTGATGTCATCGATTGTTATTGCAGTTCGATCAACCTGGTCACGGTTTGAGCGCTAAAACAGCGACGGCTAACAAAACAAAACAATCATATCATCTCAAAGAAACCGGGAGTTCTCATAATAATAATAATAATATTAATAACCTCAACAACTCATCATAAAGAAAGAAATTCAAAAATAAACGTAAAACATCGCACACACACACACACAGCGCCGCGGTAAGTCAGTTTCTCATGACACATCAAGGCCATTGCATACCATGATGAGGTGTGGAGCGAGGGAACAGGAACCAGCTCTCCTTCTCTTTCCCCCCCAGTCCCCCCGTTGATAAAACACACAGCTGATCCTACGAGGGTGTTCAGTCCTCTGCTCCGCGTTCTGCCGCTCCACTCGGCCACGCGTGACGTGCTATTGTCCTTGTACCAAGTTTCTGTGTGTGCTGGCAGCAGGCTACGGCGGTCCTATTTGTTACATTTGTTACGGCACGATTTGTTATTTCGTGCTGACGATAGCGCTGAACACGGAGGTTCAGGCTTTGTTATGACACTCAAAACAATTTTTTGAAATTACATTTTGTTCTGTTCCTCGCCGTCGACGAGGCTGGCAGCGTGAAGGAAATATATTTGTTTTATGTAATACAGATGACCATGCCAAAACTGCAAACATTAAAAATTACAATGTAAAAATTATAAAATAATTTTACTTTGTAATTTATAAATGAGGTGTGTTGTCTATGTGGGGCGATGTCTCCTCAAACATCTAGCATTACATATTAACTAACTGTAGGAAATATCTTGTTCCACGTACCGTAATGATTCACTCAGTACATACCGTTTCATTACTTATGAGAATTGTGTTCGGGATATCTCGTATCAGCTTCGACATAAAATAAAGACTTTATTGATTATGTATAATACCTTAGTTCAGATGAGCTGCTTTTAAGGCCTTCTCCTGCACTCTCCTTCACAGGGCCTTCGTCTAAACAGTAGCACAGGCCCTCCACACAGCTTCTCTCTGCTATCCCCTTGTGTATCACGGCCCCTGTAATGAGAATCGACCCCTGGAGTGAGCTGGGGCCCTTCAGTCAAGTGTTGCTGGTGGCTGCGGTGGCGGGATGTTTTCAATCTTTTATTTTTTTTTACAATAGAGCCCTTGTTTCCCTGTGCTTCCTTCGGCCGCTGCACGGTGATCATGCGCAGGCCCTTGAGTAGACGCTTGGCACCTGAGCGAGGGGAAATCTGAAGTGTAATAACTGAGATTACAAAACGCCGCTGCAGCGAAGGCGCAGGCCTGAATGTGGGCCGGATCAAAAGGTGCATTACAGACGATTACCTTCTGTAGGAGGGTTACAACTGCAACCTGGTCCTGGAGAAATAAGATCTGTACGAAATGCATTCGCTCTAACGTAATAATAATTATTAATATTTAAATGTAAGTTATTGTATAGTTGGTATTTGGTTCTATTAACATCCTTACTGTAGTTTAATCGATTTATTGCTTCTCTTTCTTCTGACAAATGTACTTTATTGTAAGTCACTTTGGATAAAAGCATCTAAAGGCCCTAATGTAAATGTAAATGTCAATAAATAAAAATGTAAACCTGCTCAAAGACCGCTTTGGGAATGAATCTTTTGTCTCATCTGTAGTCGTTTTTGTGTGTTTGTTTGTGCTTCGTTATGACCTTAAGATTAGCAGCCCTCGCGGTGTAGTTAACAGTTGAGGCCTTGTAAGAGAGGGAAAGAAAAGCCTCCCTGAAGCCAAGGCAGGGAGCGGCGCCAGCGAGTAAGAGCTCCACTGAGCTTCTCCAGTAGCGCGGGCTCTCCAGACTCCCTGCCGCAGGTCTCCGAGCCCAGAGACCCAGAAAGCAGCAGCAACCCTCCTGAAGTTTGTTGTGGAATCACTTTCCAGAGCCTGAGTGGAAAATTAGGCCTCTTTTTTTTTTTATGAAAGCGAGACCACACAAGTACCTCCATAGGTAATAAACCCCCCTCTTAAAAGTTTATTGAGTTATTTCGGTTGCATCACACCAGTATGTGCCGGTGCTGATTTTAGTCGGGCCAAAAATAGAAACTTGTTGTTAGTTTTAACCTGGATCCCACCGTTAAAATAAAGGGGTCTCCTGGTGAGATGGGAATCCTCTGGAGGTTCCACTCTGTCGGGGATTCCCACCGTTCAGGAAGTAGAAAGAGCTCATGCAGATCTGCAGCTTTGGCCTCAGCGCTGCTACCTCACCGTCAAGGGTCCCCCTGGGTTTAAAAGCCACCGAGTTCTCCCGGCGCTGCGGGGAACAAAGTGGCCCCCTTTTTTGCAGACGACACTTCCTTTTAATCGCTCTGAACGGGGCTCGGCTTCTTGAGGAAGTTTATTTTGCGGTCGTTGATTTATTTCGGGGTCCCGGCAAAGGTTGCAAAGCGATTGACACTGGTCACACTGTTCAGACTGGAGGAATTGGATTCCATATCGCCGGCTGAGGGATGAGGGAATTATGCCTGCTTGGGAGTTAACGGGCTGATCCGAGGCCGTCGGCGGCCGAGGAAACACCAGGGAATCACCCATCGTCTTCCCCTGGGATGGCCGGTCGGGTAATGGGGTGCTATAATTAGACGAGGAACCCTTAACGCGACGGATGGGACATGACGTTATCTGTCAGACGGCCGCAGTCAGAAACAGGCCAGGGGCCGGTTGTCCTTGTGACTCGCATCCTTCCCGGGGAACGGCGTCCAATCATAGCCCCTTAACACACAGGGGGATTCCACGGCCATCTCCCCGTGACACGAGGAAATCCCTGATCACGATGATTCCAGGTGTCGCGTGCGTGTCCGTTCACCCAACGCCCAGGTTCAAAAGCTCCAAGCAGGACGGTTTGATTGAGCGGTTCCAGGTGTAAGGCTGTGCGTAGACACCGCCATCATCAGCAGCACACCTTCCTTCGGGAGTCGTCCGCGGGGTCCTCGCGAGGCACAAACAAACACGAGAGGCATCAAACGAGAGGGGCGTGGTGGGGAAGCCAGGTCCCAAATTGCAATTATGTCAAGGATTACCTTTTAGGCTTTCGTGTTCCACCCGCACTGATAATAATTCCCTTTCCAGGGGCAGCAGTGGAAAAGCCTTTTGTTTTTTGGCACTAAGGTGGAAAGCTGGACAGCAGTTGATTGCGCTCTGAAAAAGAAGGCCCATGCGTTAATGGGGTGGGGGGGGGAGGGGGAGGCTGGGGGAGGCTGGGCTCAGCTTCAATGCCTTCCTAATAGGCTGGGCTGAAAACATGGGCCTGGGAAAAGGTGGAAGAAGATATTAAACAGAGGGTGAACTCTGCAACTTTTTGCGTTTGCAGTCAAGGCAGATGGCGGCGGCGATGGTGGTAGATTAGGAAAGCCATCAAAGTGGTTGGAGTTCCAGAGTCCTCACAGTGTTTCATAATGCAATGTAGATGGAAGAGGGAGAACGTGTCTTTGTGTTAATATGCATGCTGTATCAAAGTCACATTCTAACAAACAACCGAGCCAACTCAATTCTCGGCCAAAACACGTTTAAGTAAGAAACTTGTTAAGAATACGTGGAATGTATCTAGAATAATGTCAAATGTGTGTGATATGTGATTAGGAGAAGGCAAGAGAGTGAGCCAAAGAATCACGTTGGATATGCCTGTTACCGTTGTAAACCCAAAATTCTCAACACTGCCATCCAGGAAACATAATTATAAACCTGTGTAAAAATATATTTTAAGGGCTGAAAAAAAAACGCAAAAATATCTTGGCATGCAGAGCCAATGGCTTCAATACCTTGGAGGCAAATATCAAAAACAACCAAACTAAAATGGTTTAAGACCACCTTCAGCGTAACACTATTGTGGGCCCACACTATTGTTGTCCAAATCGAACCGCTAATAATGTTTGATGAAGTATGCAAGTCTTGTACTTAGTTTAGAACTCTTTCTTTGTATGATTTCCATAAGATTATCCTCAGCCACACGGGCTCCAAACCAGAGTCAAACCCTTTTCACATGCTTGTCCAGAGCTGATTGGGATTCAGACCTGGTCCCCGTTCTGCCTAACCACGTCTATGCTGTAATGTATGTCTAGTTTGTCGTCCCTTCACAGTGAACGGAACAATCTGTGTGAGAGCCCAGAGTGTCACTATGAACCGCAGTGGACAGTGAAGGAGCTGTCCTTCAGCACTAGAGCATCAGCTCGACAAACACACCATGTGTCCTGTCTGCCTCTTCCCTCTTCTTCTCGTTTACATTTCTACTTGTGTCAGGCTTGT
This sequence comes from Gadus macrocephalus, assembly GCF_031168955.1. Lineage (NCBI taxonomy): Eukaryota > Metazoa > Chordata > Actinopteri > Gadiformes > Gadidae > Gadus > Gadus macrocephalus. Next base: position 3,217,696 of record NC_082393.1, read on the forward strand.
TTGCAGCACACACACATTTGTCTAAAAACAATAATGAAAGAAGGCGATCAATTATAAACGTCGTCTCACACTCGAAAGCACAATCAAGTTTCATCATGTTTGAATGATTGCTCTTTAACAACAGTATTGTGTGGTGATCGCCGCAATGGCTTCCACTGTCTATTCCTGTGGTCCACAGGCTCGTCATAACCACATTGGTGGTTGTGACGAGTGACAAGTGTTTTAGTGACTGTCTGACAAACGTGCGTTCCATTCTGGTGTGTGATGCACCATCAGGCGCGTGTATCACGCTTAACGATTCATTGTTTACTCGTCTGTAGCTGTTCAAAAGCAAAAGAAACATCACGTTGTACTCGCCCCTTCAATTGGCTCTCTGTTCAGTTTTAACAACCCGTTTCTTCAGTATTTCTGGCATTTTTCACCGTTCAATTTTATCTCATTATTTTTTATTGTTTTGACCCTTTCTTTTATTACATGATTTTCCTTCCTTCCTAGCAGCATGATGGTTTGATTGACTTTGGCCCACTGATAACGTGATGAGGTCACAGAACTCCTCCAGTCCACCCCCCCTTTGATGAAGTAATGGGCGGGGCGGCGACCTCTGTTTGAGACAGATCCTCCCTTTTCGGCGTGGCGGACCTTCCCTCAAAGGCTAATCAGCGTTTACATCCTCTTGTGTGATTCGACTGGCTTTTCGAAAGGGTGATCACACAAAGTGCTACCGACGGTGCTCACACAGGCCTTTGTCCACTACAGGTCCCCTTAGAAACACACTGCAGCGAGTACATCCAGAACAGATGTACATTGTGTGGAGATGGAAGAGATGAACACGTTTTAAGGTTGAGGGTGAGGTTTTAACGTTTTAAGGTTTGAGGTTTTATCTTTGAAACTTCTCCTTCTGTCCACTGGAATGATTTCCATTTATAAATAATGCGTATAATTTTTTGTTAGTTTAGTATAGCTTTGTTTATACTCCAGACTATATGGATTCATAATTTGTATCATTCAATTATTAATCCAAGATAAGAAATGGCGTGAAACGTAAAATGTGCACACAATTAAAAGCATATGATTAGAAATTGATTTTTCGCCATTTTACGCAATCATATTAAATTACTTTTTGGAGAACTTTGATGAAAGTAAGGCTAGTGCTACAGTCCTACGGGCTTCAGTGGTAAAAAAAAAGAACTCCTCAGAAAGCAACACTTTGTACTTTTGAAGGCCAAGTCTGACATAGTTGATAATTGACTCGGAGGTGACAGACAGGGGGAGACATCAGCATCCACAACGTCCACCCAGATCAAAGAAAGAGGTAGTCAAACCCAATGAACTCCTGGTTCCCTGTCTCTGTCTGAACGGAGGTGATGCCTTCACCAAACCTCTTTAGGGTTCACTTTGATCAATTCAAAAGTCCAGAGCAATCAGGTTAATTTTTTTTTTGCTTAAGTGTAAGTATCAAGCTCTCTATCAGGGACTATAAAAAATCTCTCTTGGAGATGTAAGGACTTCTCTGAGACCAGACTCATT